>NC_062279.1:194561431-194864462 GCF_902655055.1 Lutra lutra
GGCCACACACATATAAGAGACCAAAAAAAAAAAAAAAAGTGTGTTCTTTTTATGTGTACATTTTTTTTTTCTTCATCTCTGGAGTTTTAAATTTTATTTAGTTTATCTTATGTGATGTCTTTAAATTAAATGCAATACTATCAATGTTGCCACAATCCTGCAACTTACATTTCAATTGTTTGGCAATAATAAAAATTTTTATAAGATTGTGAAAAAATAGGCAAAATCTATTTCAATATTTGATGCTCTATCTAATTTTTACTTTGGCTATTTCTATATATTGTTCTCATGTTGCAAAGATAATTCTATCTGAAGTCATCTCAGAGAATAAAACTAATCTAAGGTAATATTCTTTTGAGAATGAAAATTGGTCATCTTTCCTAGGTATCACATCTTGTTTAGATATTTGCGCATGTTAACATACAAAGTCAGATTATTATGCACTCCAGGAAATCCTTTTAATGTTAACAGATATGTTAACCAGTGATAGGCTAAATTTTAAAACATGTGATTCTTATTTCTTTTCCTTTATTTCTTTACATTCAGAAGTTTGTACTATTATTTTGTTATAGACAAAGTTGGATCTTTTTTGGAAAATCACAGTAGCTCTGGAGATGGTCTTGAACATATTTCCAATAGCTTATATTTAAAACTGTACACTTTCTCCGCCCACATGTTTCTCTCTACACCATTAACAAGGTAAAATCTTGGTATCAACACATACCAAAAGCTTGAAAAGATAATAATAGCTAATATTTTTAAAAGGCCATGTGCCTGGTCCAGGTTTAAGCACTTAGCATGTATCAATTTACTTATTCTTACAGAAATCCCATTTGGATATCAGTAGTATTATCAGATTATCAATTCTAGTTAACAGATGAGGAAATGGAGTCAGGAAGAGCTAACATAATTTCCCCAAGGTCACACAATTTGAAAGTGACAGAAACATAACTCAAACCCAGATGGTCTGGCCCCAGAGATAGCACTTTTTTTTTTTTCCACTAGCTTTTTAAAGTTTTAAATTATGTTAATGGAGACACAAAATCCTGTTGTTACACTGAAATGTAAATGTTAACATGGCACATAGGAAATTAACAATGACCTTACCATTGTTTTTTGTACCATACCAGAGTACTGAATATGATGTTGATAAGTTGTACTTAACTTGGGATAAAAATGTTTCTGTTATATACTTTTGCTGTGTGCCTACAAACTCCAGAGATAATCTTAATTAGGAAGTGTACACTGATCATTCCGGTAGAGAAGAAAATAACTATCTACTTGAATAACTAGCTTTATGCTGTTCCATCATTCTATGTATTTGTGCCATACTAACTTTGAAGATTATGATGCTATAAAATTAAATCCTCTAGTTTATAATTATACTAAAAATTCATAGTTTCAGCTTTGCTCTGCTTAAAAAGAAATGGTTACCAAAAAAGCTGGTTGAATAGTGGACAAAAATCAGCTGTTTGATATAAAAATTTGTAATTAAAATATATATTTACCAGGGCATCTGGGTATATATAATATATATATATATTATATATATTATATACCAAATTGAATATTTTGTTCTTAAATTACTAAAATAGCTATTTATGTAATTTGTCTATTACTCTCAAACTTGACAACTGAGTTTAAAATGTCTGTTTTGAAGTGCCTGTCTGGCTCAGTCAATAGAATATGTGACTCTTGACCTCAGGATTATGAGTTTGAGCCTCACATTGGAGGTAGAGATTACTAAATAAATAAATTAATTAATTAATTATTTTTTTTCAAGCTATTCCAATCTGGTTTATGATACATTGCAATTACCTATAAGGTATCAAATATTATACATAACTATTGCTATATCTTTCTAAAACCCAACATATATATTTGATAAAAAACAAGCAGAAATATGAAATTTATGGTTTGGAAGGCAGCATGATAGTGAGAAAACAGCTCCAAACTTAGGGTATGTGAGACTTTGATTCCGGTCCCAGTTCTGTTAAGTGTCTGTGTGGATTTGAGAAGTATCCCCTAAACACTCTGCTCCTTAAACTTCTTGTTAAATAAAACACTTCAAGGGCACCTGGGTGGCTCAGTGGGTTAAAGCCTCTGCCTTTGGCTCAGGTCATGATCCCAGCGTCCTGGGATTCAGCCCCGCATCGGGCTCTCTGCTCACCAGGGAGCCTGATTTTCCCCCCTTTCTCTCTGCCTGCCTCTCTGCCTACTTGTGATCTCTGTCTGTCAAGTAAATAAAAAAAAATCTTTAAAAATAATAAAAAATAAAAACAAATGGCAAGATTTCATTCTTTCTTATGGCTGAATAATATTTTACTATATATATATATATCTATATAACACACACACACACATACATATGTATATATGTATATATGTATGTGTGTGTGTTATATAGATATATATATAGATATATACATATATATCTATATATATATAATATCTCTAAAATTGTCTTATCCATTCACCTATTGACAGATACTTGGGCTGCTTTTGAATTTTTGTATTTTCCCAGAAATAGTGATATGCAGTATGATAACTTTCTCATGATGTTGCTGAGCAGCAACAACAGTAAGCTGTAGCTCCCCATCAGCAACATGATCACAAGGGTAAAAAAAAAAAACAAAACTTAGAACCATTTTGTATCCATATAGTCATTTTGTTTTTCCTCTTTTATTACAGTTGTTAATAAATTACATAAAATACTCAATACTTTATTATAAAATAGACTTTTCATTAGATGATTATGCCTAGCTATAGGCAAATTTTAAGTGTTCTGAGCATGTTTAAAATTAGCTAGGCTATAAGGTGCTTGGTGACTCAGTTGATTAAGTGTCCAACTCTTGAATTCAGTTCAAGTTATGGTCTCAAAACTCTGAGATGGAACCCCCCCACCGCCACTGGACTCTGCACTGAGTATGGAATCTGTTTATGATTCTCTCTCTCCCTCTGCTCTTCCCTGATGGTCACACTTTCCCCTCTTAAAAAAAAATGGCTAGGTTAAGCTATGATATTTAGTAGGGTAGGTATATTAAATGCATTTTTTACTTATGATATTATCAACCTATGATTATTTATTCAGGATATAACCCCAACTGTAAGTTGAGGAAAATCTGTATTATGTTACATCAATCCTATTTCTTTCAATCTATTCTGTAAAGACTGCCCAGCAAAATACCATTTTCATAGCTCTTTTTTTGCCATGCCTTGGAGGTAGTACACGATTTCAAGATGAAGCTGAACATCTATTTCCCAACTACTGGCTTCTAGAAACTCAATGAAGTGGATGATTAATGCAAACTTTGTACTTTTTATGAGAAGCTTATGACCACAGGAGTTGCTGTGATGCACTGGTTGGTTGAAGGCTAGAAGGATTACATGGTCTGAGGTAGTGGCCATGATGACAAACAAGGCTTCCTCAGGAAGCAGGGTGTCTGACCCATGGCCATGCCCTCCTGCTGCTGAGGAAGGGGCATTGCTGCTACAAACCAAGGAAGACAGGAGAAAGAAAGTGCAAATCTGGTCAGAGTTGCATTGTGGATGCCAGTCTCTGTGTTCCCCCTCAACTTGGTCATTATTTAAAAAAAAAAACAAAAAAACAGGTGTGGGGGTGGGGGAGAAGAACATCCCTGGACTCACTGATACTACTGTGCATCATCACTTGGGGCCCAAAAGAGTTGGCAGAATCCTTAAACTTTTCCATCTCTAAAGAAGATGATGTCCATCAATATGTTGTGAAAAAGCCCCTAAAAAAAGAAACCTAGAACCAAAGAGCCCAAGATTCAGCCTCTTATTACTCCGTGTGTCCTCCAACACTAATGTCTGTGTATGGCTCTGATAAAACAGAGTACTAAGAAAAATAAGGAAGAGGCTGCAGAATATGCTAAACTTGGCATCAAAAGAATGAAAGAGGGCACAGAAAAACACCAGGAACAGATTGCTAAGAGACAGAGGCTTTCCTTTCTGAAAGCTGCTACCTCTAAGTCCGAGCACAGTTAAAAATGAGATTTTCTAAAAGTGACAAATAAATAAGATTAGATATCTAAATAAATAAATAAACAAGCAAATAATAAATAAAATTTTTGTGATTTTAGTTTTTTTTTCATAAAATCCAAAATCTGACATTTTCATTGTTCTTCCACAACTTTCTCTCTTTAAATATCTTAGAATATTAGATAAAACACACACATAAAAATTTAAATTTTTAATATATATTAAGGGAATATAAATGTTTAGAATATGTACAACAGTAAAATAGTAAGCATAAATGCACAACAGTTTAAATTATCTTATGATGCAAATTTCATCAGGTTTTTATTAATGTGTCATCATTAGGAATTATCATAACCCCTGCTGGATTTACATTTAAGATTACTGCTTCATGATCACCTTCAGAGTGATCAACTCAGCAGGTTTTTAATAATCTACAAACTTGATAAAATCCACTTTCTACAGAATGTCTATTGCTTTTATAATGAAAAAACAATATAAGTTATTTTATTCAAAAAGGAGTGTTTTTTAAATTCAAAACTCATATTAATGATAGGTTCTAGATAAGAACTATTTCTTTCAATGCATGGAAAATAATTTAATGATATGTTTAAAATATTAAAGAAGAGTCACTGATTTTCTTTTTTTTTTTTTAAAGATTTTATTTATTTGACAGACAGAGATCACAAGTAGGCAGAGAGACAGGCAGAGAGAGAGAAAGGAGGAAGCAGGCTCCCTGCTGAGCAGAGAGCCCGATGTGGGGCTTGATCCCAGGACCCTAGGATCATGTCCTGAGCCGAAGACAGAGGCTTTAACCCACTGAGCCACCCAGGTGCCCCGAGTCACTGATTTTCTTAATGATGCACTAAAGCTCCATTTTCTGAATGTTTATAAATATGAATAATTTATTTCCAATGATGTGGATTATAGAGGTAAATACATGTGTCCAAATTATACACATTATAAAGAACTACAGGTTTTTTCGTGTACTTGCTACTTGTGAGAACAGATCATAGTAACCTCTCCATATGTCACCCAAACTAAGTAATGATATAGAAAACTCTAGCATTCTATATATGCTTACACACTTAAATTAATATCTTCAATTTTAAAATCACATATGAGCAATATTTATTGAAAATGTATTATGTGACATAATATGCTGGAAAAAAATGGAAGCTGACAACATATTTTCAAATTCTGATACATAAGCATATTATCCTTACTTACTTCCTTAAAATTAGAACTTTATACCCATCTTAGCACTTCTAAATTTTTCTATAAACATTTGGAACAAAAGTATTTTAGTGATTTTTACAAAGATTGGTGTTTTCCAAAATATTTCTTTAAACTAGCTACTCTGTTTTTTTTTTTTTGGTTGTAATTTTATAGAAGATTTATGTATATTTTATGTTTATACCCTACATAGCTTGATTATTTTCAATGTAAATAATTGATTATTTTAGGATTTAGCTTATATTTACTTGATTATATTTGAAACAAAAAAGGAACATTTGTTATGTACTTGACCATTTAATTATATTGAATTTTTAAAACTTGTAGTAGATCTTGACTCATAAAAGACTACCACATACTTTAGTTCCTTACTTAACCATTTCAAAACCAACAAAACATTTTCTGTGATCATAGAACATATTTTGAGCTTCATAGGTAGTTATAATTCCTGCATAAACTTATTTTGACAGGAGTATACTTTTCTTTGCTTTTTCACTACAAGGAAGAAGGCAGAAATGGCAGAGCAGATATAGATTAGTGAATAAAATAAATTAAAAAAAAACTCCATCATGTGTAGTATCTTTTTTATAACAAATCTTCTTGAATTTACAGAGTAACTAAGGGTAGAAGTTAGAATGAACCAGACCAAAATTATGGCTTTCTATTTAATTATAGAATGGGTGGAATATATTTGCATTATTAGAGAAAAGCCCTAGTAAATTTGAAAGGCTCTTTCTCTTATTTTTAATTTTCCAGGTGCAAATTTCAAGGTTCAAAAAGCACAATGAAGAATTATACTTTGGTAAGTACCAATGTGTTTTTCAACATTTTAAGCATTTCAAAACCAGAGTAGCTGGAATTTATGTGCTAAAGATTTATTTTTGGAGAGAATAAGTATAGTCCTTCATTTCTGTGCTTATGAATTTCTCAGCATTTAATAGGCCTAAAGAATCTGACTTAAATTTTGATTTTCAGTCATTTTGGTATTACACTGATACAATAATGTTTGTATTCAGATAATATACTCAGATACACAGTTTAGGTGTACATTTAAATTAACAACATATATTTAAAATTAAAACCTTTTTTTTTTCCATTTGAGTTAAGTACTTTAATGAGTAAATACATTTTTTTTTGAGAAAACATTATGGGTAACATTTTCTGAAAGCTTTGCCAGTTGAAAATTCTTTTACCTCTCATAATTAAGCCAGATATAAAAGCCTTGGGTCATAGTTTGTTTTCTTCAGGCCTTTATAAATATTTGTATGTTTTTTCTTACTTTTCAATATTACAGATAACAGTTTATTAACATCTATTACTCAGTCATTTTAGGTTAAAACTAGTTCTCTTTCTCTGAAAGTTTTGTATCTAATCACAGAAATTCTTACTAAAATAAGTGACTTTAAATATTCTTTTTCAGGGGTGCCTGGGTGCCTTAATAGGTTGAGCATCTGACTCTTGGTTTTAGTTCATGTTATGATCTCATGCATCATGAGATACAGCCCGAAGTGGGGCTCTACACTCAGTGGGGTGTCTGCTTGGGGAATTTCTCCCTCTGACCTCCCCATTCACGCATGCTCTCTCTCTCAAATAAATAAATAAAACTTTAAAAAATTAAAAATAAATGTTGTTTTTCATTAAAAAATAAGGACTTTAAAATAACTCTATGAAAGCTGTCTTTGAATCTGATTTTACTCCAAATTTAAATTTTTATTAATATTTTATTCCTTCCGCAGTCATCTTTTAGCAAAAAAGTACAATTTAATGAATTATGATTGTTCCTATTAATAAAGTTCTTTTTAATACATTTCTATTAATATAACAAATTTTATAAATCACTATTGCTATTTTAACATATTCAAGAGAAATAAGAAAACTAAAATGTAATTAGAAAGTGAAATATTCATTGACCACCTACTTTTTATTAAGTTAAAATATAATTTTGAATAATAAGGTGAGCACTCTTTTTTCTTTAATTAATATTTGCTAAATGCCAGGTATCATACTGCAGGCACTATGAAAGCACTGAGTCAATACAGTGGTATATATGTAAGGTCTCTTATCTAAGTGTGTAGCATCCAAATGGGAAGAGATAGACAATAAATATATTAACAAAAACAACACCAATAATAAGATATTTTCAGACAGAAATAAATAATAGAAGCTTAATTTTCTCTTAAAGATAATTTTTTTCATATATAGGCATAGGTAATTTGTTTTTTTTGAGATTATATGATTTTTGACCCACCTGGAGTATAATGGAGGTTTGCCAGGTGGATAATAAATAAAATATCCTTTAAGATGGGAGTGAAAAACATGTGTTTTGTGTATATAACAAAAATGCATTGATTTTTAAAATTTTTCTTTTTGTTTTTGATTTATTGAGTAATAAAAATTCTATTAATTATCTTAGTTAAGACAGAAAGAGAACTACTATAATCTCTTCAATTATGATTTCACAACCTTTTGTTCAGTTTCCCTAAAGACAGCTTTCTTAGAAATACACTTTGATTGGATTTGTTAATATGGTTGCCATGTACAGTTGAGATTTGGGGAAATAACTCAAAATTCAGGCAATGTCAGAGGCTGCTGGAAAGAGTATGTGGCCCCTGGGCTCACCTCATGTGTGTGGCCACCTAATCACCTAAAGAACACTCACATCGACATAAAAAACCAAGGAAGTGACCTGAAGACTGGCAGAACAGACCCTCCATAGGTGGTTGTAGACAAAAGGCCACAGTGAAGCAGATCCAACCCCTCTGCTATGCTCTTAGCAAGATTCCATCAAAGCAGTGCCATGGGCCCAGTAGTGTGCAAGCAGCCCAGAGAAGAGTCAACACCATTCCAAAGTGAGTCCTCCTCCAGCACAAAGGGAAGATAACCACACACCTAGCAGTGGGCTGGTGGCAGGCAGTGGGTCTGAATGCAGGCCCCAACCACCAACAAAAGCTTCTCAGGGGACAACATAGGGAAAGTGCCCTGCAGTTTGGTGCTACTTTGTCTCTGGTACACACCTGGTCTGGCTCAACTCAACCCCAAGGCAGCCCCAGACTGGCCCTTTAACACCACAGGCACCAGACTCTGCCTACAACAGAGAACCATCACAAACTGGACTGAAGGCAAACACACCTTTACCACATTAGTAGAACACCCCTGTAACAACATACATAGGAGACACCCCTGAAGCATCATTTTCTGGTGGAAAGGAGACATTGTACTGGGGCACTGCAGGAACTCTTCTTCATAAAGCTGCTACTTTTAAGTGCAGGAGACATAGCTGACTTTCCTAAAACATAGAAACAGACACAGCAATAGACAAAACGAGGAGACAAAGGAATATGTCCCAAGTGAAAGAACAGAACAAAATCATAGCAAGAAACCTAAACAAAATGGGGATAATATGTGTGACAGCAAATTTAAAGTAATGCTCATAAAGATACTCCCTAGAATTGAGAAAGGAGTGTAGGACATCTGTGAGACCCTCCACTAAGAGATAGGAGACCTAAAAAAGAACCAATTAGAGATAATGAACTCACTAAATTAAATTAAAAATAGACCACCTGAATAAATACCAAACAAAAGGAAGTAGAAGAACATATCAGCAATATGGAGGACAGAGTAATGGTAAATAATCAGTCTGAGCAGATGAGAAAGGGAAAATGTGCAAAATGAGAATGGATCCAAGGAACTCAGTGACAATGTAAACAATAAGAGTTGCATTATAGGGATCCCAGAAGGAGAAAAGGGGGCAGAAGATTTATATGAAGAAATAACAGCTGAAAACTTCCTGAGTCTGGGGACGGAAAGAGATCCAGATCCAGAAGGCATAGAAAGCCCCAACAAAACCAAATCAAAGAGGTCTGCACCAAGACACAAATTAAATAAGATGGCCAAAAATAGTGAAAAGGAGAGAATTTTAAAAGCAGCAAGAGGAAGGAATGCACTTACATATAGGTGAAACCCCATAAGGCTATCAGTGTATTTTTTTCAGCAGAAACTTTGCAGGCCAGAAGATTGTGGCATGATATATTCAAAGTGCTAAAAGGAAAAAAATCTGCAGTCAAGAATACTCTGTCCAGCAAGTCTTTCATTCAGAATCGGCAAGATAGAGTTTCCCAGGGGAAAAAAAAAATAAAAGTTAAAGGAGTTCATGACCAGGAGCAAAACAAGCCATGTCCCCATCACACATGATGCCATCCACCTGTGGGTTCCAATTCAACAGTCCAGCCACCCTCCTGTCCCAACCATCATGCACTGCTTGCCTCCTGCTCAATGCCAAGTCAACACGCCTTCACCTCAGATTGACAAGAACTCAAAATGACACTTGTCCCCTGAAACTCCAACCTCTGTGCTAAAGTTTGTGCACGAAAGTGGGCATAATAAAAACAGTAGAATAAAGCAACCCCAATAATGTCACTAAGTCTATGGAATAGCGAATGGATAAAAAGAGTGTGCTAGGCTGAGAACATCTCTATGAAACATATCAAAGAACAATGTATCTAGCATGATTCTGGTTACTAAAAGAAACCTGGGTAAAATAAAACAAGACAAAATCAGATAGGGAGACAAACCATAAGAGGCTCTTAATCATAGGAGACAAACTGAAGGTTGCTGGAGGGTTGTGGGTGGGGAGATGATGTAACTGGGTGATGGACATTAAGGAGGACACATAATGTAATGAGCACTGGGTGTTACATAAGATTGATTAATCATTGAACTCTACCTCTGAAATTAATAATACACTATACATTAATTAATTGAATTTAAATAAAAAAAGACTTCCCCCCCAAAAAAATATTCAGGCAACATTAATTCATCCGAATTTAGTTTCTATTAGGTATTTAACTAATATTGTGGGGAGGGTGATTGGATGCCAGAAACACCTTTGTCTATAAAGACTTATATTTTTGACAAAATAATAGATAAAAATTTAAACGAAATTATTCTCAACTAAAGAAATGAACATAGTAAAATTTTTGAGTTCAACTTTTGTAATATAGCATCTGTATGAATATATGTCATTTTTATTGTAGGTTTTATGTAAAAATAAATTTAAAGGCCATAATCTAAAGGTAATAATTTTGCAATTCTTAGGCTCCAGTATAACTATATAATGGATGTTTATTTTACTAAATCTTAGTCAAAATTATAATGGATGGAATTGATTTATTTATTTATTTTTTTAAAGATTTTATTTATTTATTTGACAGAGAGAAATCACAAGTAGGCAGAGAGGCAGGCAGAGAGAGAGGAGGAAGCAGACTCCCTGCTGAGCAGAAAGCCCGATGTGGGGCTTGAACCCAGGACCTGGGATCATGACCTGAGCCGAAGGCAGCAGCTTAACCCACTGAGCCACCCAGGCGCCCCTTGGATGGAATTGATTTAATACCATAGCTATCACTAACTAGATCCTGAATGTCGTTCCCTTTGGACATGTTGGGTATTTAATAGGTGCAAGTGTTTGAATCTGAGACTTGGCTGGAAGGACATTGCAACTTTCCTCAGTATCATATCACTGTCATTGCCCAGACAGCAGTAACATGAGCATCAACCACCTGCCTGAACACAAAATGGGGCCCATAGGCACATGTACAGTATAAACATTTTAACGTTCATTCGGAAAGAGCTGGCAAGCAGCAGCAATTTTCCATGATAAAAATCCCTTGATCTTTTTAGAGGAAATGTCTTTTAATTGTATCTAGGAGTTCAAATGGACCACAAACCACTATAGTATATTAAGTCTCTATACAATTGTACTACTGTTTAAGTGTAGCATTTTCATTACTTCTAATTTAGTTAATTACACTTTACCTACCTAAATTCCCATGGCAGTTTTCATTGGAGGCAACAGTTAATTGCCTTGTTCCAAAGAGGCATTTTTGTGAGCTATTAAACTACTACTGTTCTTAGTTTAGGAATGATTGCTTCCATTCTTGCTTTTGATGGATTCCTGAATCAGTGTCTTAGAAGAAATTTAAGACTAACTTAGTTCAAATATTTTTAATGTATCAATTATGATGTATAGTAATTCTTACAATTTTTTATCAATTGTCCCTTTTTTGTGCTAGGGCAATATAATTTGAATTTCTATATCTTCTCTCAATTAGGACACAAGTGTATAGTGTACATGTGTGCACAAGTAACTAACAAATAAGCAAAAAATTACATAAAAAATGAAAGTTCATTAATAGATTATAATACTGAAATTAAACATAATATATAGCAATGGTAATCTGACACAGGTTATATTTATTACATGGCGATGAGAAGCCTATATAGGACACACTTCATCTAAATATGATGATAATATCATTTTCAAACAAAAAATAGAAACAAAGTGTTTTGAAAGCCATGTGTAAAGAAAAACATTGACCTATGTCAAAAAACAAAGAAACCGCTCTTATGACCCCTTAATCCATGCCAATGTAGACAAATGGACTTCTCCACCCCAGTAACCAGTAGTAAAGTATATAGAAACACGAAAATTAGGAGTGCCTAAGTTTTGGAAGTTATAACCTCAAACTGATCCTCTTCTCTTTCTCCAGAGCTCTTAGCCATAGAGGACAGTCGCATCAGCAATTATTTCCATTATTGTCACTATTTTGTTAATGCCTGGGACACAGTCTTCTATAAACACAGTGTAAAGGAAATGACAACTTCTGAAATTAAGGAGAAGTTGTCATTTGTTTGGGTTTCTAGCAATTGCCCTATTAGATATGACAGAAGTGCTGTCTCAATTTTAAATGCCATCTTTGATATCAGCTCTAGGAGAAATTTAATAATAAATCATCTTTCCTTCCATAGCAATTTCTCCCTCCTCTTATATTTTTTGTTGATTAATTTTAAATTAATATGGAAACTTTTACCTCAGCATTCAAACAAGGGTGGTCATTATTTTCTCTGGTTCCATTGTTATTTATTTGTATGTTCTATAACATTTACCAGTTTTCTGGCTTATATTATTTGTGCATAAATCTTATCTCTCTTCCTAGATTAGAAGCTATCACAGGACAAGTATTTCCTCATTTTTCCTTTAATAGACACTAAATCCATATCAATAAATTGATGATTAATTACCTTTTTTAGATGTATTTAAGGGATTATTAAACTACATGTGTCCCCCAAACCATAGGCTAAATTCTAATGCTGGTCTCTGGCAATAGACTCGTTTATGAAATGTATGTAGCCCTATATGACCATCATCTTTTGGAAGCCCAGTTTCTCTTTTCAGTTAATACTGGAATCTGCTATTATCTGCATTTTACAGGGTAAAAAGCTCACTCAGAAAGTGTTGTTTTACTAATGGTGTTTTTGGGTAAGTAGGGATGGGTTTACAGACCAAAGCCAATAATTTAGGTCAAAACCAAAACTGAGAAGTCTCTTCAAATCAAATCTTTCCTTTAGCACCTGAGGCACAAATTCACATCCTTCCTCCTCCTGGGCTACCTTCGGTTAGAATTCCAGGGACACTGACCCTGAAATAATTATCTGGCAAGAGATATACCAGGGAATGCTTTCTGAAGAAGAAAAAAAAAAAATGACGAAGAGAGAAACTAGGTGCAATTCAAACCTAAGAAAGCTCTCAGTTGATCCAAAATTCCCCTTGAATTAGGATGTCCCTTGAGTCTCTAAACTGAAGAGAGGGGAAAGAGATTTTGTATTCCCAGTTCAGTCATCTCAAGATGGGAACATCCCTAAGTAAAGAAACTTTTTTTAGCAGGAAGCCATAACTCAGGAAGGACTCAGGAGCCAAACCTCTTGAAAGCTGAAGAAAGACTGCTGGGTTCATTCTGAGCAGCCATCTGGTAGCACCACATAATACCTACGGATTGGGCTCCACCTAACCCACGGGAATCACCTCCCATCTCCAAGCTTCACCACTTCTGGCATTTGAAACCTGGGTTCACCCACATCTCCATCAATTCCACAGGGGATAAAACACTCTTTATGTTTCACCACACCAGGTTTCACCACTCCCTTCAAGTTGGGCATGACCTTTAGGAAGACAATAACACTTTATTAAAACAAAAACCACACCAACCAACCAAACAAACAAAAAAAACCCTTTGCCTAACAACACCCCTGGTGGGTGGTGCAAATTATATCTAATAAATTACATTTTCTTTTTTTATATTACAGAATATTTTCACAAACTAGAATTTCTTTTATATAAAATCTTTACTAAGCATGGTTTATTTTTTGAATATACATATCCAACTAACTTAGATAAAGAATGCGTTTTAAATCTGTCCTCTTTTTTGCATCTTGTTGTCAGAAAGGAATCTAGATATCTGAAAGAATGTCTCTAGACTACCAGGAAGATAGGAGTCAGTGACTTTTTTCATGAGTGACAAAGCCAAATTAATAAAATAACATACCTATTTGTGTGAAAATCATTTTTTTCTGAAAGCCTAAATATTTGTCTTCATTAGATCATTAGAAGTATGGGAAGAAGAATCTCAAATTAGGTTCTAGCAGGGTGAAATTGTACTGGTAAATTATTTACGGATCTAGATAATGACTCGTAGTATCAAGCTAGTTCAGACAGTATGCGTATTTAGTATTTCTACAGGGAAGCAGTTAAAAAAAAAAAAAAAGAATGCTGCAAATGATTGCCTTTCACGAAACATCAGATAAAAATGGGTCCAGAAATATTAAAGTACAATTTAGACAGATTCCAATTTGTCTTTTCCAAAGGGATGAGCTAAACCCCTTCTTGAGAGAAATTTGCTTTTTTGTTACCTGTGCTGTTTCTGTCCATTTCTGTTTTCAAATTTGGTGTGTGATTTTTTTTTCTTCTTTTCCAGCTAGGCAGCTAATTTAATCCTGAATATTTTAATGTAGCTCTCAGTACAAATGTGTAATAAGAGGTCCCTTAAGTAGACCAATTCTACTCTTTTGCAGATGTACTCAACCTTGTTTTTTCTTTGCTAGACACGGCCTTTTTCTTTCTTATTCCTTGATATCACATTAAACAGCCAAGAGTAAATGTTCAGTCCCAACCATCTGGCTCTTTTTGTCTAACAAATAACAAACCATGATTTCCCTTTGATTCTCTTTTAACGTTAAAAATATTTTAACATTTTTTGCATATATAGCAATTATTAAGATATGTTTCGGCTCATGACACAATAATATAAACTGCAATTAAGACATATACTCTAGGGGCGCCTGGGTGGCTCAGTGGGTTAAGCCGCTGCCTTCGGCTCAGGTCATGATCTCAGGGTCCTCGGATCGAGTCCCACATCGGGCTCTCTGCTCAGCAAGAAGCCTGCTTCCCTCTCTCTCTCTCTCTGCCTGCCTCTCCGTCTACTTGTGATCTCTCTCTGTCAAATAAATAAATAAAATCTTTAAAAAAAAAAAAGACATATACTCTAAGAGTTTACTTAAATTATTATTTATGTTTGTGGTCTTATGTTACATTAACTCGTTGCTGATTACTCGAAGAGCTGCACGGGCGAGCTTCCTGTCTCAGAGGTTGCAAAGCTCACTATCTTTGGTAATATTTGTGAACTGGATTATGATTATCAGATTAATGACAGGGCACTGGGTCAACTGTTCTCTACTTTATCGAGTCACCAAGGAATTTTGAGGCCAACCTCCACAATGTTGGAGGTTGACATAGATTCACTGGATATCTTGTTAAGACTCTGGTCTGCAGAAGCCTGAAAACTGAACTTTTCTTAGTTTACAATCATTCATCTCTGGATATTAGTTTTCAGAAATTCTAATCTATACTTTTTAGTGTGTATGTGTGTGTGTGTGTGTGAGAGAGAGAGAGAGAGAGAGAGAGAGGATGAGAGAGAAAACATAAACAAAGAAACATTTCCCTTTTTTCTAAGGCTTAAAGACCCATTCAAATTCGAAGCTAAACTTCAATTCCTATGTGCTCAAAGAGTACTTTCAAATTGAGTTGTGAGTGGTTATGACAGGAGACATGTTAATTCTGCATTTTTTAAATTTTAAGTGATAAGAATCAATAATGAAAAGAATTAAAAGAATTGGAAAATAGAAATTGGTCTTATGTTTTTCTTAGTTTTTTTCTGTCCTGCATATGAGAAAATAGATGCTAAATTTTTCACCACTGTCTACCAAACAACAAACGAACCAGTATCTTCAGATATTTGAAAGGTTGTGTTATGTGGACTACTCTATCCTGATTATTGAGCTTTTAGAAAATCCCAATGCTTTTCAATTTAATAATTCAGGATCTACTTCATATAAGTTCCAATTTCTTTTAAATTACAATATTAAAAGCACATCCCACATATATATGTTCTTCTTGAAGATGGAAAGTTACTTAATTACCTAAAATAATGTTTTATCTGTATGGGCAGCTTATATATTCACATCGAGGTTATCTTTCCCTTTGAGAGATTCACTGCGTTTATGACATCACTTTACCCTCTCAAACTGATACACATTTGACATTATAAAATTATGACATTTTGAGAAATATATTTTAAAAAGTAAACTCTCATCAAATCTCCTAGTTTCCACTATTTTAAGACAAATTCAATGTAATAAAATATATATAAAAGCATCTAGTGGGGCGCCTGGGTGGCTCAGTGGGTTAAAGCCTCTGCCTTTGGCTCAGGTCATGGTCCCAGGGTCCTGGGATCGAGCCCCACATCGGGCTCTCTGCTCAGCAGGGAGCCTGCTTCCTCCTCTCTCTCTCTGCCTGCCTCTCTGCCTCTTGTGATCTCTGTCTTTCAAATAAATAAATAAAATCTGAAATAAAATAAAATAAAAGCATCTAGTTATTTTCTATTCATATTAGGACAAAGTAAATTAAAACAGAAATATCAAGTTCTTATTCCTGCTAAGTGTTTAACACAAGTAATTTCATTAGGTCAGAAGGAGTCCTGTACAGTGTTTGATATACAAAAGATTGGTTTCAGGTAATTAAATAGCTGTATAATTTGGAATAATCATGCATCCCATGTATTTCATGTTGTTTTAGACTATAGCAGTTATTGTGATTAAAAGTTAACCTTGCATGACTTACAAGTAAAATTATTTGATCTATTTCATAGAAAATGTATCTACAATTCCACTTGAAAAATATATATGTTTCAGAACTTTTACTTTTTATTTAATTGATACTACGGAGAAAGAGAGGTTTTGAAACTAAATAGAAGATGAAATAGCCTTTTAAAGAAATCTGGTCGTGGTTTTAAAATAACTTTTTTTTAAGATTTATTTATTTCATTGAGAGCAAGCACCCATGGGCCCATGCACACAAAGACAGAGAGAGAGAGAAAATGTGAGTGGGGGGAGGGACATAGAGAGAGAGGAGAGAGAGAAGTGGTAAGCAGACTCCTGGCTCGGCATGGAGCCTGATGCAGGGCTTGATCTCACAACCCTGAGATCATGACCTGAGCTGAAATCAAAAGTGGGACACTTTACCAACTGAACCATCCAAGTGCCCTTTCAAATAAATTTTAAATTTAAGTTGAAGTTAAAGTAACGGAAGCCTTGAAATACAACATGTTTAATTATATTAGTTATTCATATACGTGCTACCATGATCAGACAATGGCCAAACTTTCTAGGATCAGAATTTGGTCAGATTCACTAGACTCTGTACCTTTATATATTATAAAGCATAGCTTCAGTATTGTAATTATTGAATACATGTCAAAAATACCATAACGGGGAAAAGAGATCTCTATTGGAAAACAAAAAATTCATACTGGATACCTCTAGAAATATCCATGTGGTCATTACAGAGAAAAACAGAGCAACATTTGACGTTTTTATATATTATTCCAGTTTAGTATTATTTTATTCTGAAGTATGTGGCTGAGGATTGGTGTCTATTTCCAATGTTTAGAGTTGCTAAAGGTTTCCTGGTAGCCTCACCCCAAACATCTTTCTAATTCTGAATATGCAGTATCCCTACATATTTTCATGCACTTGTACACTTGTTTTTTGTTTTGTTTTGTTTTGCATTTTCCCCTCTATAAAATGTCTTTTTCTTTAACCTGGAATTTTTTTTTTAATTTAAACTTAAAAGTTCAGTTCAAGTACTGATATCATCTTTGCCTATCTCTGCTTAAATTATCTTTTTTCACACCTGGATTCCTCAGTAGACTGACTACAATGGCTTAACAATAAAATTTTATTTCTACCAGAAAATGTAATAAGTGACTGGTGCCTAGTGACAAACCAACATACACTGAATAATGAGTGTATAAGTGGATTAATTAATGAATACCTAAATGAATGAAAATTGAAAGGATAAGTACATGCATAAGTAAATGAATTTAGAGAATAAAGCAATTTATTAGTTTGGTCTATGTTAGATTATTTCCTTTTTCCTCCTCTTATTTAAAAAAAAATTATTTATCTATTTTAGAGAGGGATTCAGCACAAGTAGAAGAGGCAGAGAGAGAGAAAGAGAGATTGCAAGTAGACTCTGGCTTAATCGACTCTGCTACCCAGGTCCCTTTCCACTTCTTATTTTTAAAAAAAATTAGGTAAAGATGAAAGAATCTTATGTTGGAAGTTTCTTTGGGGCACCTGGGTGGCAGTCTGTTGAGCTCCTGACTTGAATTTGGCTCAGGTCATGACCTCAGCATCGTGGGATCCAGCCCCACATCCATCTCTGTGCTCAGCGTGGAGTCTGCTTGACATTCTTTCTCTCCTTCTTCTTCTACCCCTCCCCCCTGCTTGCTCTCTCTCTTTCTCTCAAATCAATAAATAAAAATCCTTAGGGAAGAAAAATAAGTTTCCTTAACATTCTTTGATTCCACTGGGGTCCATTTTACCACCTGTATGTCCTTTTTAGATTATATGAAATAGGAAATAAAATAAGTAGAAATAATAAAAAATCATATTTAACACTTAACTAAAATTTTCAACACATATGCAAGCTTCCATATGTGTGTTTATGTATGTGTATATATATGCATATATAGATATAGATATAGATATAGATATAGATATATCTTAATATATTGAGTAAATCTGAACAGAGAAATGTATAGAAATACAATAAGAGATAAAAGGGCAATTGCAGGGCACCTGGGTTAAGACTCTGCCTTCGGCTCAGGTCATGATCCCAGGTCCTGGGATCGAACCCCACATTGGACTCTCTGCTCAGCGTGGAGCCTGCTTCCCCCTCTCTCCCTGCCTTCTGTTCGGCCTACTTGCAATCTCTCTCTGTGTCAAATAAATAAATAAAATCCTTAAAAAAAAAAAAAGAGCAATTGCTTAATTGCAAAAGTTATTATTATAGCTACATACAGTGTTATAATTCTGGTTATACTATAAAATGAGAAAGGTAAATATATCTTATTAGCATTGTTTCTTACAGATCTTCTGAGGAGGAATATGTATAGAGAAAATATGCTAAAAGGCAAATTTTGAGTAGATTATTAGGTGATGAAATATTCTGTTTTTTCAATGAAAATGAAAATGTAGTGTATAGCTTTCAGTTTCACCTCAGCCTAAACCTGCTCACGTACAAACCTGGCTTGTTGATTGAGTTGTTTCATTAACAATATGAAATGAGACATGAGAAGCACTTGGGAAAACAGTGAGATTTAGAAGCAAAGAGTAAATTCAAAGAGATGATTTGAAGGTTATATAGTAAAAATTCAGTTTTTCCAACTAATTAGGGCTGTTGGGACTATTACAATGTTTAGTTTCTAGGTCAAATTAAGTTTAGTGACTTATAAACAAATGAAAAATAAAGTTAATAAATATTTTATAATACAGTATTTTCCCTTTGTAATCTGTCACCATTTGTTATATCCTTTTTTTCCCTTTTCTTTTTTTCTTTTTTTTTTTTTCTATTTTGGCAAACAGAAAAGCAGATTGTTAAAAATTAAACTAATTTGAACTACTAAATTTGCATATTTTGAATTTCCATTTTTAAGAAGTTTATTTAATAAATTTTTAAATATAGTATATCACTTAATTACTCACTGTACTTTTATGGATACAATCTAATTAAGTTACCAGCCATCAATTCTTTGATACCTCAGTATTTTTTATCAAATAAAAATAGGTTGTTGGGGCACTTGGGTGTTTAGTAGGTTAAGCATCTGCCTCAGCTCAGGTCATATTTCTTTGGCTCAGGTCATACTCCCAGGGTCCTGGGTTGAGCCCACATACCCCACATCAGTTCCCTGCTCAATGGGGAGTCTACCTCTCCCTCGGCTCCTCCCCTCCACTTGTGCACTCTCTCACTCTCTTAAATAAATAAAATTTTTAAGAAAATAGGTTTTATGGGATGCCTGAGTGGCTCATCCAGTTAAGCATCTGCCTTTAAATCAGGTCATGATCCCAGGGTCCTGAAATTGAGTCCTGCATTGACCTCCTTGCTCAACAGGGAACCTGTTTCTCCCTCTGCCCCTCTCCCTACTCATGCCGGCTCTCCCTCTCTGATAAAATCTTAAAAAAAAAAAAAAAGGTCATTATAAAGAAGAAGAAGAAGATAAGTTGTAATGGAACTAAACCTCAAACGGTTCTAATACCTAAGTAATAATTTTATATCCAGAGTTGATGCACTAGCAAAACACTTCACTGGATATGATTGGTGAAAATTATTTTGATCCCACCACATGTGTCTATGTTATTTTTATGGGGATTGTGTATTCCTAATTTCTCTGTCATTCTATTTATTTTGTTTTCTAACACGTTTTTACAGGAACACACATATAAAAAAAGACATGAAACATAAGTTTAACAAATTATGTTAAAGCAAACACCCATGTAACAGCCTCTTGGGTTAAAATATGAAATATTGGCAGAATTCCAAAATTTACCCATAATCTTTGACAGATTTCAAAAATATCTAACAGAGGTTATCATAGAAGTCTTTTTGGTAATCACTTCCTTTGACTGCCCAAATAGGCATTCTTATGAAATGTAGCTTTGTTTTTGCCAATTTGATAAATGGTTTGGCCTCTTTATACTTTGTAGAATAGAATCATTGAGTATATAGATTTTGTGTGTCTGACTTAGTTTCCTCAACACTTATTCAAGTGTTTCATCTTTCTTCTATTGGGTTGACTACCTGTATCAATCTTTTCAGAGATCTATTAATTTTATTAGGTTTACATTTTTTTTCCAAAAACTATCTTTTAATTCTATTGATTCGTTATATGGAGTGCTACTTACCTACTTTCTAGTATGTTCTTTATAATTTTATTCCTTCCACATTCTTTTTTAACATTTCACTTTTTATTAATCTTTTGAAATAGAGTCTTATTTCATATAGGCTTATTAAATATGAAATATTTGGTACTTCCTTTTTTAAAATATAAATATTTAAAATAAAATTTAAAATAAATATTTAAGTACTGATTTAACTGTAGCCAAGTTTTTATGTATAACTATTATAATTCAATTCCAAACATTTTTCATACACATTTTTCTGAAAATGACATTTTTACATATAAAATTTTTGATTTGGCAACCTGGGTGGCTCAGTAACTACCCTCAGCTCAGGTTATGATCCTGAGGTCCTGGGATTGATTCCCACATAAGGCTGGCCCTGCTCTACAGGAGCCTGCTTCTCCTTTTCCCTCTGCCTACCACTCCCCCCTACTTGTGTTCTCAATCTCTCTCTCTCTCTCTGTCAAATAAATAAATAAAATCTTAAAACTTTTCTTAATTAAAAACAAAATTTTTTATTTACCTATAAATGATTCTTTTAAAAATGTCTAGCTTTATTGAGGCATCACTAACCAAACTATATATATTTAAGATATACAACATAATGTCTACATACGTACATATTATGAAATTGTTACCATAATAAGATAATTAACATACCTCTCACTTCACATAGTTAAAATTCATTTTATTTTATTTCTTTGGGTGAGAACACTTGAGACCCACTCTCTTAGCAATATTTTTTTTAAAGATTTTATTTATTTGAAAGAAGAGAGTAAGTGAGAAAGCACAAGCCAGGGGGGAATGGCAGTTGGAGAAGCAGACTCCCTGCTGAGCAGGGAGCCCCATGCGGGGCTTGATTCCAGGACCCTGGGAACATGACCTGAGCCAAAGGCTGATGCCTAACCAACCAAGCCACCCAGGCACATTCTTAGCAAATTTTAAGTATATAATGCATTATTATTTCTGCATTATTATATGACTTAAGTATAAATCTATTACTTAATTTCCAACAATATATGAATATTTTGTGTATACCATTAAATTAATTTCCTTGTATAATTTTGTCATCAGTTATTATTAATTGTCCTCAATCATCCCTTGTATCATTCATTATTTTTTATTTTAAGGTACTTATACTACCTGTGAAACAGTATAATGTTATTTGAAAGTTGCCTCATATTAGTTGTAAATATATATTGCAAACTTTAAGACAACTACTAAAAAAAGTTAAAAAAACACATAACTGATATGCTAAGAAAATGGAATTTTATAAAATGTTTAATTAAAGCCACAAATGGCAGAAAAAGAGTGGAACATGAAATAAGAACAAAGAACAAGGGCAACAAGTAAAAAACAGTGATGAATACAGTAGATATTAATACAGCTATATCAATAATCTCTTTGAATAACAATGGTCTAAATGCACCATTTGAAAAGAGATTGTTGTGGTGGATAAAGAACTGTGATTCAATTATACGTTTTCTAAAACAAATCCACCTTAGATATAAAGACATATAGAGATCAAAAGTAAATGAATGGATAAAAAATATACTATGCAAAATTAATCAAAAGAGAATAGGAATAGCTATATTATTTCAGACATAGTAAATTTTGAAGAAAGGAATATTGTCAGGGTATTACTTAATAATAAAAGGAATTTCTCATTTTCACCAAGATGTAATATTCTTAACATGAATGTGCTTAAAAACAGATTATCAACCACATGAGGCAAAAACTGATAGAAATGCAAGAGAACATGATTGGAGACATCAACACTCCTCTGTCAGAAATGGGCAAATCCAGCCAGCAAGAAGGTCAGAAATGATATAGTTGGTTCAGCAACATCACTAATCAAGTGTATACAACTTACGTCTATGGAATACTGGTACACCTAAAACTAATGTAACACTGTGTGTCAACTATACTCAGATCAAATAAATAAATAAACAAATGAATAAACAAACTATGTTCTCTAAAGACATTGTCAAGTGAATTAGAAGATAAGCCACAGACTGGGAAAAATATTTTCAAAAGACACATCGAATAAAGGACTTATCCAAAATATAAAAAAGACTCTTGGGTGCCTGGGTGGCTCAGTTGGTTGTGTATCTTCTGCTCTGTCATGATCCCGAGATCCTAGAATGGAGTCCTGGGTGAGGAGCCTGCTCAGCAGGGAGTCTGCTTCTTCCCCTCCCCCTTCCCCACAGCTCCAGCTCTCTCTCTCGCAAGTGCTCTCCCTCTCTCAAATAAACAAGTAAAATCTTTAAAAAAGGACTCTTAAAACTCAACAGTAATATAACAAATAACCCCGTATAAAAAAGGGCTAAAGACCTTAATAACCACCTCAGTAAGCAGATATAAGGATGGCAACTAAAAAAAGAGGTTCCACATCGTATGGTGAATGATGTGGATAAAGCAGAAGGCTATACATGTATGGGAGTGAGGGTATATGGGAAATCTCTATACCTTCCTCTCAATTTTATTGTAAATCTGAAACTGCTGCTAAAAAATGATCTTTAAAAATTCATTAGTACGTAAAATGTAATTTTATCTTTCCATAGTCCATTTGGGAAAAGAAATAATATAATCATGAACAAAATAAAACTGGAAAGGTAGTTCCTCAGAGATATAAAACCTAAAATCATTAAAACAAAGATAAATAAAAATGAAAATACTTAGTTTTTTACTGAGCAATCTGGACATCTACTAAAAAGAATTGAGGCTTCTTAAGTAATTCAGAACCTCTATCATATAGATTAATTTTAAAATAAGTTATTTCACTCATGTAGAAATAGTGATAAACTTTAAGCATCTGGATTCCCTTTTCTCAAGAAATAATCTACTCATTTTTATTTTATTTACTTCATTTTATTTTATAAATTTAGTTTATAAAGCCACTATAAATTTTTCAGTGAAATTAGAGGCATCTTCATGTAGTTAAAATATTTTCATATTTCATATTTTCATCATGATTTACTGCTTTGAATTTATTGTTGATATGGTATAGAAGTCTTGAATACCAAAGGCAGTGAGTCTCAAGTGAAAAACACTAATAACAGGAAAAAAATACTTATATAAATATGTCTTAAATTTACAGGGTTTTAACATATTTTTGGAAGGTATTTTCTAGTTTAAATCAACTTGCATTTAAAAATCTAGATCAGGGTGACTGGGTGGCTCAGTTGGTTTAGCTACTGCCTTCAGCTCAGGTCATGATCCCAGAGTCCTGTGAATGACCCCCACATCTGGCTCCTTGCTCAGTGGGGAACCTGCTACTCCCTCTCCCTCTATCTGCCACTCTGCCTGCTTGTGCTCTCTCCCTGTGTCAAATAAATAAATAAAAATTCTTTTTAAAAAATCTAGGTCAGAAATAAATCAATCCATTGAATTCAGATCATTTGATTTTGCATAGGATAATTTTGAAAAAAATGATGTCTTTTACCTACAGAGCTGATCCTAAAATTTCCAAAATCTTACCTTAAATTTTTCCTATTGCATTAATTAAAAATGTATGAGGCATTTTTCCAAGTTCCTCATTTATTGAATTATACTTGCAAAAGGCATAAATTATACTACTCCATATTAAATAATTCTACTTACTGTGCTTTGAAAGTATCTATTATTCTTAATAAAATATTAATTTACTATATAAAGCCTCATTTTAACTGCATGACTATGGAATCACACTGTATGTTAATTTAAACATCAAATACATATTTTAAAAATGCATAGAATTCTGTATTTAAAAATCAATATTTTATTTAATAGAAATTGAGAATGCTGTTGTATTTATAGTGCCAGATGAAGGCCTAATAAATCCTTTCAATTATTTATTATTTTAAATTCCTTTTCCTTGGAAGAACAATGTAAATTGATAGGTGTCTTACTAGTTAGAGAGGAAAAAATACAGATACATTTATAAACACATCTATTAAGTTTGTTCCAAAATGTTAATCAGAATTATTATACTACTAAATACATATATGAAAAAAGTGTGTCAAAAAAAAGTTACTTTGCCATTGGAACTTACATTGAATTGTTTGTGTTACTTTTTGAAATTGCTAAGCCTTGGGCTTTTTTTGGGTCTATTTTCCATGTATTAGCTTGGCCATCTGTCTAACTCAGCCTAGATTTCTTGTGAATTTGTTTATGTGATACTATTTTAATCATGTTCAAATTCTCACTGATTTTTGACCTCCTAATTCCTACTCCTGGGTGAATTTTCAATGAGTTTCCCCTTTTACCACTCTCAGATTGACAGGAGCTTCAGGTAAAAGTGCGTAACTCTGACTTCTGAAAACAAACACACTGATGCATAATTTCTAACTGCTATTAAGCATTCCATATTACTCACAGATCTTTTTTTTTCTTTAAAGATTTTATTTATTTATTTATTTGACAAAGAGATCACAAGCAGGCAGAGAGGCAGACAGAGAGAGAGGAGGAAGCAGGCTCCCTGCTGAGCAGAGAGCCCGATGCGGGGCTCGATCCCAAGACTCTGAGATCATGACCCGAGCTGAAGGCAGCGGCTTAACCCACTGAGCCACCCAGGCGCCCCTACTCACAGATCTTTTTAACCCCACTCACCTCTTATGTTATTACCATAGTCCCCATCCTAATATATTTCCTATCACGAAAAGGCCCCTCTTTCATTCCCACCTTCTTACACTTTTAGAGCCATCTAGTCATGCAACTAAAAACAAGAAAACAAGCAACAAAAATTTTACCAAGTGGAATTGTTCTAAATGTCCCTCTTCTCTTCTTCACTGCGTCTATGTTAGCATTATTCTCTGCTGCTCTCAAAGAACCAACCGACTCATAATTTAGCCTAACGTGATCATGAAATCTTCCAAAGGAAAGTGATAGAACATTTTAAATCTTTCAGAATTGGCTGAAGGAATTGGAAAAGATCATTTAAGCAGAGGTACGAGAAAACATGGCACATTCAGGGGATTGAATACCATATGTGCAGTGTGTCCTTTTGTGTATATATATGTTATTGTGCTGTTGTGTGTGTATGTGCTAGTGTGTATGACCAATGGATTGGAAGGGGATTGAGGGGATCACTAATGTCAGGATAGCCAGGATACTTTCAGTTGAGGGAGGTTTGTGGGGATGTAAAGGATCCTTCAGAATAAGGCAACCCACCTCAGATAGCCTGCCTCAGAACACTGGAGTATTTTTCAGTTCAGAACAGAAGTTGAAAGTCAGATACATTTAAGAAATTAAAATAATTTTTACGTTGAAAAGATGTGAGAAAATAAGAAAAGAATAGGGTATAGAGTGAACTCTATTTTTCTGGTTTGGGTGAATATGAAACTGGGAAGCAGAAGAAGTATGACTTTTGGGATAAAGATGGTGAACTTGGAAATGGACATTTGAAAAAGATTTGCAAAACCTTGCATGGCAAACTTAGAATTGAAGATAACCCATAATATTCACTCTTTCCTCAATTTACATTTTTCTTTAACAAAGCATACTAATTTCCAATCCAATTTTTTTAAGGAAACCAGAAATGCTCAGCATACCCAAGATATCAAATCTACAAATAACAATCAGCATGCCCATAATGATGGAAATAACCTAAATATACATTTCCAGTTTTGACTAAAATTCACCAAGTCATGGTATCTATAGATAGAATAAATATATTTTCAACATGCTTTATTTACCTAAAATACTTAATTTACTTACCTATATTGCTATATACTAAGGGACAAGAAATCTTGTTTATGTTCTTGTCCAAGTTTGATCAGAGCCTGATTTTAAAAGTGAAGTTACAAAGAATGAGTGTCTCCAAAAATTTAAGAGATAATTGCATGACTATCTAAAACTATATTTTAATCTGCTCTGACCTCATGTTTTACCGCTGAATTATAAGTGTATCTTAAGTTGGAAAGAATTGTAGGAATATAATAGCCTGTGTATATATCATTTAGAGAGAGATTTTTTTTAAGCTTTCATACTTGGGATTCTAACCACTACACTGGATTAGAATATTGGATTTGTTATGTTTATGAATAACATCATACTAGATTTTGTTCAGAAATCATTATTGTGGATTTATTGAAAGTTTATTGGGCATCAATGAACTTGGTTATATGAACTTGATTATATTATATGAGCTAGGGATAAAAACTATTATTTAGAAATAAGTTGGATAAGAGGGCACGGATTGCATGGAGCACTGGGGGTAGTACAAAAACAATGAATACTGTTATGCTGAAAAGAAATTTAAAAAAAGAAAGAAGTTGGATAGCATAAAGACAAAGAAGTGTTTTAAGTGTTTATATGGAATGTTTTTAATCCTGCTAAATATATGTTTTACGATTGTTTATGTTTAAGTAAACTATATTTTTAATAGACAAAAAGCTTGAGAGAGAAATATGGTTTTAAATGTGGGTTATGCACTGCTTATATTTTTTAGAACAGCAATTTTATAAGAGTTTACTCATAGCCTAAATTTGAAGTAGACATATGAAAAGTTTTTTAAAACTGTATCTTTAGTAGGATCACAATAAAGTCTACTAAGGTCCAAATATTTTGAAGTTGTAAACCCTTTATTTTATTTGAATTTGTGATACAAAATATTTCTTATATTAGTTACTATTAAAGGTAAGCGAATTCACATTAATTGTATTGTTTAGGATTTTAGAGCTCTCCCATGATGTACCTACTACAGAGTATATTGTTAAAAATATTTAACAATTGATATGACATGGGATCTTGTAACAATTCAGAAGAGATAACAGAGAATACCAATTCAGATTAACAAATACACAAGTGAAAGAAATTTGTAAAAAGTCAAATTTGTATTTCCAAGTTTCCTTCCTTTTTATTGGTACACCAGAACAATGCAGCTTAGTGAAGCTTGAAAATAATATGATCTCTGTCAAAATTAAGAGTTTTATTAAGTTTACAAAGCACTTTACCATAAATATTTCAGCTGTTTGTCAAAACTCCCTCTATTTTTCTTAACTGAAATTTTACCCATATCTCACCAGATTATCTCATTTTAAGAACTAAGATTTAGAGAAACTACTGTGAACTCATCTGCCCACAATTTTAAATTATTTGTAGCTGCTGAAATTAAAATGATAAATTGATTTCTATAAACTTATTCTGATATATATTCTTTATATATATAACATATGTAACATTTTAATTAATACAGATGGATCATTTATCTAATATGGTTCATTAATCAAATTACCAACCAAGTCAAGAAAAGAAAAAACTAAAAATGCACTTCCAAAATTGTGTTTTTACTAGAATTGCCTGAGTAATAATCTTCCTCCCTATTTTATTATTTTTGGTCCTTAGATTTCTGATTAGCTCTCCATATAAGACAAATCTACCAGATAATTGCCAATGACTGTATTCATAACATGTCCATAGATTGGCTTTAATATATTATACTTCTTTTGCCTGTTTCAGTGGTACTGTATTGGCAGATTGTCTTGAACTCAAGGGCATCAATTTGCATAGTAATTTGCATAAAGAATTTAATCAAAAATAAAATCAATTCTGAAGTCTATTTGCATCTTCATGATAAATTTAAAAAATTACATGGTAGATGCCTACCCCAACAATTAGAACTGGCATTTGGTCAGCATTTTTTTTCCACTTTGTTTTCCCAGGGGATAATTACCATGACCTGGGATAAGGGGACAGTAGGTTAAGTCCCAAAAAGAGTCATTAAAATCTTAAAAACCTGACAATTAAACATCACTAACAAATAGAACAGAAATTGCAAAATTGTTATTAACTTTTCTGTAAATGTAGTAAATAACTTTTATGGAAAGATAGTTTATTTTAATATTCTATTTCATATATATATATGTATCACTCTAAGATATACATATACTCTATTTCATATATATATATAATGTGAAAAATACATGTATCTTTCTGGGATATATATATATATGTATATATATATATGTATGTATTTTTCACATATATATAAAATTCTAGAATATACAAAGAAGAGTTTTTAAAAAGTCATGGCCATTAAAAGCCTTAAGTTAAAAATATATAAGTAGTAATTAATGATGCCTCTAGTTTATGAATTAAAAAGTTTAACTATATATTTATTATATATATAATATATATAACAAATTAAAAAGTTTAACTATATATTTAAATCATCCATTATAAAATACCAATTTTTCTAATTTCTATTTGTATGTCACAACTCTGATCTTTCTACCGTTTAATGTTATCAGGTGAATAGAACAAACACAAATATATACAATTAGAAACGATCTAAATTCAGTCTTTTTTAACATAGGAAAAAACCAAAACCACAAAATTTCTTACCAAGTTAATAAAACTAATATCCACTTTGCCATTTGTCATATACAAAATTTGAAAATATTCATAAACACCAATATTTAATAATTTGTTTATATAGGATATTTTATCAAATCATCTCTATAGAGTTACTCTGGGCTCTTCATATCCTATTTCTTCACTAGCTCTGTCATACTTTTCATATTTGATTGACAATGTCCTATGCCTCTACAGATAGAACAGTTTTTGTTGATAAAACAAGTTTACAAATAACTAAGCAAATATAAGAATTTTTTTTTTTTATCATTTAGTCTCTAAAGTCACATTCTTAAAACTAATTTCTAAAGTGGATAACTGAGCTCACCATTTCCATGACCAGAACATGTATAGAAATTGGCAAGAAAAATAATCAGGTGGAATAAAATTATTATTAAAAGCAAGCTGCAAACATAAATGATAAATATATGAGTATTAACCTCTTTTAAATCAGTGAAGGTGAATACGAAAGTATTTTAAAATCACCATTTTGAGGATTAAAATTTTTATTATAACCATGGATTTGAATAATAGTAAGCTACTTGTTTAAAAAATCTAATAAATAGTGTTTCATGAAATATACTAAAAATGGTGATAACTTTTGGTTAAAAATTTTGACTTACAAAAACTTGTGGCTTATTATCTGACATTTTTGTGACATAATTCAGAGTGGGACATGCTATAAAAAATGATGGAGACATTGAAGAGTTATGGTTAAGAGAAAATACTCTGGAGCCAGATGCCTTAAATATATATATTTATATGCATTTAAATATAAATATATATATGCATATATATATATTTAAACTCACCCAATTACCATTTTATTTTTTTATTTTATTTTTTAAAAATTTTATTTATTTAGAGAGAGAGAGATCACAAGTAGGCGAAGAGGCAGGGAGAGAGAGTGAGAGGGAAGCAGACTCCCTGCTGAGCAGAGAGCCCGATGTGGGGATCGATCCCAGGACCCTGGGATCATGACCTGAGCCGAAGGCAGCGGCTTAACCCACTGAGCCACCCAGGCACCCCAAATTACCATTTTATTACAAATGATATTAAAGTTTACAAATCAATAGCCAGGTGATTAGATACATAAAGTGAGAACTTAAACAAAGGAATTTCTGTCCTTGTGGAGTTTGGGGTTTAGCATGGTGGCATATGGAAGCACTCTGGTTCCCCAACCTGGAAGTTCTCTGAACTTTTATTAACTCAGTAATAGCCAGATGGAAGAGATGTGTGGTACAAGGTACAGGGAAGGGCGTGGAGCTCCCATCCCCTCTCCAAGCACACTCATCTGCCCCCATCTCCACATGTTCACCAAACCAGAAGCTCTTCAAATCTTGTCCTTTGGAGTTTTTATGGACATTTCATTTCATGGCATTATTGATTAAATCAGTGGCCATTGGTGATTGACCCAACCTCCAATACCTCTCCCCTTCCAGAAATCAGGACCAGATGGTTTAGATTTAAATCATAGCTTCGCCATGAACCAGCTAAGTAACCTTGGGAAGTTCATAATAATTACTGTCTTTTGTCCTCATCAATCTCTATATAAAATGAGAAATAATAAAATATATATATATATATATATATATATATATATATGCTTACTTCATAGGGTTATTGTGAAGATTAAATGGATAATATATCTAACTTGCTTCAAAGATTGCCTGGAATAGATACAACCCTATGTAAGTCACTACCCCGTAAGTGACGATGATCACTTTTTACCTTACAGAAAGAACCTGGGAGTAAGAGTCAGGAGCCCTAGTTTCCAGTATCAATTCTGTATCTACATAAGGCATAGTTATTTAGCTATCAGAAACACTCTGATCTGTCTGTACTTCAATTCCTTGTCTTTATTTTTTTAAGATGTTATTTATTTATTTGATGAGGAGAGAGAGAGAGAGAGCAAGCAAGCATGATTGGGGGTCTGGGAACAGCAGGCAGAAGGAGAAGCAGGCTCCCTACTGAGCAGGGAGCCCAGTGCAGAGCTCAATCCAGGACCCCAGGATCATAACCTGAGCCAAAGGCACACAGCCAACCAACTAAGCCCCCCAGGTGCCTCTCAATCCCTGTCTTTAAAGTGAAAGAAATAGTTCAGTGTTTTTCAATCCTGCATGTAATTAAAATTTCTCAGGATTCTTAAAATTAAAAAGCAAATCAACAAACAAGACCTGAACATATTTGAAATCAAATAAATCAGAACTCTGGTCTGCAGCCCAGTCATCAGTGATTTTAAGAACTCTATGATGCGAAAGTGTCTTCAGGATTTTTAACATAATGTAGATAATTAATCATCTCTTTTTCACTCCCATCATTCTGAGTAATTTAATTTGTCTTTCCTGTGATAATTTACCTTATAAAATAATGTATGAATATATCATATATCTCACAGAAATTTGCTGAGGATAAACTAACAGATGTAAAACTAATAACAAAGTAATAATGGATTAACTACGTATTGTTAAGTAGCCTTATGTAAATAATGATATTCTTATTACTCCTGTTAAAGTCTCTGTGCTCTAGGGAGGTCAGTCATCAATCCAGACTGTAAAGGTTGATAAGTAACCTCCTATTTTGAGATCTCACTTTAGCTATCTATTAATACCATTAACCTTTGCAAAATAAATATCTGAAAAAATATTCCCCATGGAGAGTATGGCTAGAACTGGGGGCAAAGTGCAGAGCAGGTTCAGGGAATATCAAGTAGCACGGTTATCAAGTCATTCAGATCTATGTAGCAGAGTAGATTAAAAATATAGGCTGTGAACAAACTTAGACTAAAATATTTAAAATTCATTAGATGTGAGCTACACATTTCAGTTGGCAAGTGCTTGAAGAAAATCCCTAAATGAACAGGACACTGCCTCAATGTTAATAGAGTTCACAACCTTCACATAGGTGTTGTTTGCACACACACAGCACATCCAAAGACTTGAACAAAGTTTTATGTAAATGAAACTGATTTGTACCCTTTTTATAAAATAATAGTTCATATTTATTGAGCAGTGTCTACATGCCAGGTGCTACCCATTAGTTTATTTACTCCTAACAACAAAAAAATTTGCTAATCCTTGTGTTAGTAGTCTGCTGGCTGGTATGTGCTTAAATAAAAATATTCACAATGGACCTATCAGTCCAGAGATGGTACCAAGAATCTACATAATGAACCTTACAAAATAGCTCATCTTCCACTTGTTTTCCCCATATATTTACCTTCCCTGTTAGATACCCTTAAAAACCTAAACCCCTTTTCTTTTCTCTTTTCTTCTCTACACGTTTTGAGGTTTTTTGTTAAAATGCCATGAAAACTCAAACCTAAGCACTTTTTTGAGTTACTCATAACTGGGTTTCTCCTCCATGTACTTGCTCAGCACACGTTAATAAACTAACTATTGTTAGTTTGTGTCTTGTAAGTATAATTTGTAGGTCCCCAGAATGAGAACCAAGGAAGGTAAAGGAAAATATTTTTTCTACATTACAAAGACTTACTTTTTTTTAAATTATAGGACATTGACTTTTTTCTTTTTGAAAATATTACCAAAAAACCCCGCAAGTTTTAAAATTGATGATTGAAATGCATCTAGTGTTTTCTCTAGATGTGGTTGGCATCCAAATTGTTTCTCAAGAATAAGTGAATTATCATTGTTTTCAGAACAGCCTTCCTAATGTTTTGAACTCAGATTGTGTGGAATTCCTGATTGCATATGCTGTCATTCTTGGTGCATTTTTAATCCTAGTCTTTGTTCTAATATACCCTATACTGTTAGAGGATTTCTGTAATTCTACATTAGTCAAAAAATGGACCCATTTTCTGCTAAGATTTAGATATAGAATAAGTGCCAGAAATCTTCTGAAGCTAACAAAAAAATTCAGATTTAAAATATACCCAACCTAGCCACTTTAAAATGATAGCACTGTCAGAACAAGCCTCGGGGACTGCAGGAGTACTCTATAACAATGGTGAATATCTCAAACTAGCAAAGAAATAAGAAAAGACATTGTTGTATTAGAATGAGCAGAAGATTGGAGTCAGAAAGGCCCAGATTTGAATTCTTATTAATAACTAGGTAAAATATCCTATTTCTCTGAGATTTAGCTTTTCTACCTTCAAAAAGTGAAGTTCAATAATTGGGCCTAATGTGTTAGTATATGGCACAATATATTTAAAGGTATCCAGCACACCCTTCCTACATTGTCCTGGATGTGCTCAGGACACATCGATTTCTTTCACTTTGTCCTCATTAAAGAATTCCATTCTTTGGCTCATTAGCCTTAGTTTGGTTTCTGAGATATTTTACATTAAGCATCTAGCTATGCATCTCTATGTATTGCTTTCATAGGTGAGCAAGGTAAATGATTATGAAAGATGCTAAATTTTCCAAGATGAGTCATGTACAATGTTTCAATTAGCCAGACTTGTTCAATAAAGTATTCACAGCATTAAAATAAAAAAAATATATATATTGACCAAGTTTCCAAATATCTTGAAAGAAGCTTACTTTAAGTTTGTAACATAGACATACTATATATCTGATACAAAAAATTACACTAATTAGAAAAAATGAATTATAACTTTATGTTTTGTTGTATGCAAAAATTAAATCTTTAATATGCAATTATTAGGAAAAATCTAGTAATGTTGCTTCGTTTGAAATGACTTTCATTATGATCACATACCAGAGGCAAATCTAATAACTGTTTTATAGACTATAATTAATAATTCTCTCAATGTGTAAGAAATTCACAAAAGGAAAAGAAAAGTGAAGATTACTTCTGAAATTTTATATACAACTATTTTTAGATTTAAATAGTTTAAGGTTGATTTTCAAAATGTGCAACTACCTTAAACTCATTTGTAAATAATCAGTTGTATTAACTGTAAGTATGTGAAGTGTCAAGACAAGAAAGATCTACAGATAAATTCTAAATATCTGCATTATATCCAATTTATTCAAAGATAAATGATCTTTCTTTTATTTCCTGATCTTAAGAACAACTTGTTAAGAGAACAAACCATAAATAGAAGTGGACTTTTTCTGTGTTCATAAAGATTTTTGATTCTTTTTTTTTTTTTTTTAAAGATTTTATTTATTTATTTGACAGAGAGAAATCACAAGTAAGCAGAGAGGCAGGCAGAGAGAGAGGAGAAAGCAGGCTCCCTGCTGAGCAGTAAGCCCAATGTGGGGCTCGAACCCAGGACCTGGGATCATGACCTGAGCCGAAGGCAGCGGCTTAACCCACTGAGCCACCCAGGCACCCAAGATTTTTGATTATAAAACAGAATTTCCTCCTTTTACCCAGTTTTATGTATTTTGACTTAGTGAAGTCAATATAAATGCTTATCAATGGAAAAGAATTTCCTCTAAGTCTTGAAAAGTATTTAGAAAAATTACCTTGACACATCTATTGTTGGTGTTTTCTCAACTAAATTATCATTACATTTATTCCAGGCTAAAACAAATGAGAATCTAAGGCTATGGAAAATTTAACAATTTTTTTTCTTAATTTTGACCTTTTACTCATTTTAGGATCATGATACTCATGCTTAACCTAAAATAAATTTTTATCATTCTATAATCAGGTACTGGCGTTTAAAATACTAAAGAATGCACCATGAAAACAACATGACTTTCAAATACTGTTAATAGTATTTAGGACTTCTTCGACATTCTTTGCACTGAAATCAGCTTTTTTTTTTTTTTTAAAGATTTTATTATTTGACAGAGAGAGATCACAAGCAGGCAGAGAGGCAGGCAGAGAGAGAGGAAGGGAAGCAGGCTCCCTGCTGAGCAGAGAGCCCGATGCAGGGCTTGATCCCAGGACCCTGAGATCATGACCTGGGCCGAAGGCAGCAGCTTAACCCACTGAGCCACCCAGGCACCCCTGAAATCAGCTTTTTATCTAGAAAAAAAATAGGCTTAACTCTATGGGTAGTGTATGGAATGAATCAACTAACAAATAGGCATATTATGCTTCAGGGGAAAAAAATTAAATGAAAAAAATTGAGATTATCATTCATTTTATAGTGTATTTCTTTCTTTTTGCCATCACTAGGCACTGAGAGATCTCTATTGAAACCTGAATTGCGGTAATAATATTCATTTATAGCAGGATTCAGGAAGTACAAGCATTATCACTAACAAGAGGAAAGTAAAGCAGCACTTCTCTATGTTTTATAAAACAATAATCCTACAGGGTCTCAAGCAGCATTCTGTGAACAATAACAACAAATATGAAGTCCTTCAACAAATAAATGCTTAACTTTATTTTAACCAGATTTTTCCAAAAGTATTTGGGATGGCAAGAGTCATTTCATGAAACTGATTTTCACTGGAATTTTTGAAAAATGCAGAAATTTTAAAAATCCTATCTGCATTAATAAGAATTACTGCTTCAGTACTATATAACTGATAATTATCAAATAAGCATGTGACGAAACTTTAGAATTAAGCACATACGTATTTTAAAGAATTGTAGCATATATAAAACACAGAGGTCAAACTAACAGTCTTTAAAGAACCACAAAGTCCAACAGATTACATATTATTGCTCATCATATAAATAGTAGTAGGTAAAATACAATTGAATACGAATTAAAACTATTTACTCTGTTATTCTATAAAATAGGGTAAGATTTAAAATGTAACTTATGTGGTAACAAAGAAAATCTAAAATCAGAAGCAGTAAAGAAAAAAAAAATGGATTCCAAGTACTTGCTAAATATTGTGAAAATCAACCAGCATTCACCATTAGTTTTACTTCTTTGTCAGAGAGAACAATAACACATTACAGGGATATTTTGGGCAGCTTGGCTTTTGCATAATGTATGGCATAGTGGTATTCATCAATGTGCATTCTTTGCCAATCAATGGGACAGTTTCCCATTGTGTAGTCCTGTAAAAAGAAGCCTGAACAACTGGAAATAAAGAATAAAGAAAAAAAATAAACGGATTTGTATAAAACATTTATCCAAAAAACCCATGAAAATTATGTTTCAACTTTTAAAAATATCCGAGTTGTAGTTAGTTTTCAGCCAATATAGAGCTTTGTAAGATACAAAAGTCCTGATCATCACTTCAAAAACTATTTTAGTGGCTCTTTAATGCCAGTAAATAGAGGCTTAGTGTTTTTTAATGATATGAAATTGGAAACAAAAATGTGCCAAGACATTTTTCAAGGATGAACAATGAATTTAAAGGTCATAAAGGTACGTAACTACAAATACAAAACTTTGATTTTTAAAAACATCTATTTTTAATTCTAGGTGTGATTAGTTCTCTAATCTGTACATGACATTATTATGGTAGGTCATAAAAGCAGAAAACTGACATTGGATCAGGAAAAACCTTTCAGTCACATAGGAGCTGATGATTCCCTAAATGGGTTTCCCATTAGGCTTTGAGGATTACTTAATGTTGTATTTTGCTAAAGTAACTGTGTTCCTGTACCCTCATTTGTACCCATGACTTCAAGGTTATGAATTTACATAATTAATTGTACAAATGTAAGTTCCCAAGAGTAAATTTTTTCTACTGTGATCCTTCCATATAGAAGTATGCTGTCCCCCTCTTAATATTAACATCAATCACCATTCAATAAAAACAAGCCCTTCTTCATTTTTTCCTAAAACCTATATGGCATAATATAAATAAAAATGTTGATGAATCTAAAATAATAGAGAGGGGCGCCTGGGTGGCTCAGTTGGTAGTGTCTGCCTTTAGCTCATGCTATGATCCTGGGGTCCTGTGATCGAGACCCACATTGGGCTCCCTGTTCAATGGAGAGCCTCCTTCTCCCTCTGCTGCTCCCCCATTGTGCTCTCTGCCAAGTAAATAAAATCTTAAAAAAAAAAAAAGAGAGAGAGAGAGGGAGAAATTTATGTTGGTTCCTTTCATTCTACTTTGAATCTGATATTTTCAAATTCCTGTGTTATTTAATATAATGTTGTGAAAAAGAAAAATCTAATTTAGTGCCATTCAAAATTCTTTTTAAATTTTTGACTTTCATTCGTACTGTATTTTAACTTTTTCTCCTCAAAGGAAAATCTTTATTTATTTATTATTTATTTATTTTTTACTTCACTGACATATGGCAATGTTTTTTCTCTTCAAAAAAAAGATTTTATTACTACAAATTATAATGTTTTTGTGACTCATAAGTTCAGTGATTCATAGAAGATATTAAATGTTACTAAAGTAATATTCAAAGTAAATTTGCTTTGTTTTGATGACTGATGTTTTTCATGAATTCTAATTCAATGAGGTTCAGATTCAAGCGCTATCATTATCGTTTTGGTAAAACAATGAAGTTTAATTGCTAAAGGCTGAATATAACTGCATAAAGCTTACAGCTAACTAATCTTAAGGTGTTTCATATATAGAACAGGAGAAGCTTAATGGTCTTATTGTCCTTACTTTTGGAAGATGGAAAGTGATTCTTAAATGGAACTAAAAATACTCATTAGTCATAAGTAGATAAGAAACCGTAACAAGTTCTCATTAAATTGAAAATCCATAGCTAAATGTTCTTAGAAAATGCAGGGACTTTGAAAGGAAGTTAATCAAAGACAGGAAGCACTATAAAAATAAACTACGGGCTTGACCTTATGGGCAAAAACATTTTAGATCTGGAAAGAACAAAGAGATCATTCAGTCCTTAGATTCCATGACATGGAGAAGTGATATTCAAATTCAGGTCTTCCAGTTTCAAGTCTACTTTCATTTTGATTAATGACTCTATTCTGCCATATTAATATAAATTAGAACCAGCATTTTAATTCCATGCATGGGGAAAAAAAATTTACCAAGGTAGATCATTTGTTCTGAATTTTTTTATTTAGAGTACAACTAGAAGAGAGTACTGTAGGACCTATAACAAGCTTGTTTATCACTATTAACATGAGAGAGTCCCCAAGTACTTCCCTTCCCATCGCATATCTCTTCTTCATAAGATAATTTTACTCTTGTTGCCTGAGGCTGGTCACTATCTGAAGACTGATGAGAATGCTGACTATAACATTTATCACTCTGCTAATTTAGACCACGTCAGCCACCTTTTATAAGACATTAACTATCCATGGTTAATAATGTTGGCCCTAATATTTTCAAATATTTCTCTCTCCATTATCAGTTAATCTCTGATCCTTATGCATAAACCTTCATTTCTCCTTTTCACGGTCATATATGAGTCCCATCATTCAATTAAATCTTTGGCAATTTGTCAGAGTCTTCCTCTCTATTCCATATCCTGCCATCATTTTACATAGTCACTCACCATTTTAGTCTTGGAATTTCCTTACTTCCCTTCTACATATCATTTCAGCCACATATTTGCATGCATATTTGTTACTACCTAGACATTCTACAACTTCTATAATTATAGATATAGCCTTCCCACTCTCAGGAAAAAAAAAAAATCTGTTCCTAGATTACTCATTTCGTTGGTTTTATATTACTAATAATTGTATCAGGAGCAAGATTTATTAACATGTGAGTGTCCCCAAGTACTTTCCTTCCCATCCCACATCTCACTTCCATAAAATACTCTTGTTGCCTAAGACTGAACACTATTTGAAGACTGGTGTAAATGCTGACTAAAACACTTCTCAAACTTTATTTTTTAACTTTTGTTCCCTACTGTGTTAAATGATGTGACTATTTCCAATTACTTACTTTTAGTTCCCTGTACCTGTTGCCATGTGATGTTTTCCTATGGAGAGAAATTCTTCCCACCTCACTGTCACATTTAGCCATGTGTTTTGTTTTGACCAATGAAATGTGAATACAAGTTCTAAGCAGAAAGTTTAACTATCTTTACATGTATCCACAAGTGCCCTTGCTCTTTAATGCTGCTAAGTGAAAAACATGTTCTAGTTTGAGACTCTTCCTCAGCCTGTTTCCTAAATGAAAAGACACAAGAAACAAAGCTACAAAGTAAGCAAGAAATAAACCATTATTGTAGTAAATGAGGCAGGTGATGCGTAGAGGTCATGGAAAAACTGCAGTGCTAGTCAGGACTATCAGAGATAATTTGAGTGTTGTGGCATTTAATATAAGATGTCCCAAAGCTCATTAAGGCTAAAAGAATATCGACAAGAAAATAAAATATTAAAGAAAACTTTTTTAAAGTTTTTCTGTGAGTTTTATAAGATAATTTATAAGGTGAACAGAAGTATTGAAGTTATTTTACAATTTATCTTGCTGAATGGTATTTTCGAAAATGTGAGACCATGCACAGTTTAAATGATATACACCCCAGGCTTATATTCAAAAGATTTAAAAATAGCAAATAGTTACTGAGTATTCATCACTTTAAAACTGGATTTAATGTAATGTAGTAATCATAGGAAAACTGGGCTTACAAAAGTCATGTAGCCTGCTCAAGGAAACAATTCAGCAGGCAGTTTTTTCTTGAATTTGTCCCCTAGCCTGTAACATGTGAAGCCCTTTCATTTACTCTGTAACTACTCCTCAGTCTCATTTCTTACAGTAGTCCATTAGAATTCTACTTTAACCAAATGTTTTTAGAGAAACAAATATAGAGTCCACATTACATTTACAATCCCTAATATCTCATCCATGTCCTTTACGACTCTTGAAAATCTACTTCTGTTTCCTTAATCATCTTCCATAGAAATGTAAAACATATCCTCCACTTTCCCCCCTCATTATCTGAAGATGGTTTTCATGACCAAGTAATTTCTCCATTTTTCCTTCCATATCTCTGGATCCTTATTCTCCCTTTTGAAGGTTCCTCTCACTTTGTACAACTTATAAATGTTGTCATATTTAAGAGCTCGAGCTTAGGCAATCTTTTCCTCTCACTCCATACATCCCACTTCTGTGTTATCACTGCCATTCTCGCTGTATCTCTAGCTCAGTTCCAAACCTGTGGACTTACCTCTCCAGCATCCCAACATTACACAGAAACAAAATCCAACCTAGTTCTCCAACCAAAAAGCTAAAAAAATAATAAATAAATAAATAAATATAAAAATAAAATAAAATCACACATTATTCCTATATGTTCCTGTTTTAAAACTTTTAACCATTCATCAGACTTTACTGGGTCAAACTCCTTAAACTCTCTTGAATCCAATTCCATGACCAGCATTATTACTTCTGTTTCAGGCCATGTTCACGTCTCACATAGAGTCTCTGCTTCCACACATCCTCTTCGACCGCTCATTTTTATCATGAAGCCAGAGCAATTTATTTATTTGTATGTTTTTATTTTTCTTCTATTGAAAGATCAATGACATATAAGATTATGTAAGTTTGTACAATGTTGGTTTGACACATTTATTATAGTGCATTATCACTTCTGTTTATGTTGAGAAGTTAGGTTGTAGTCCCTCAGCAACTTTGAAATTTATAATACAATACTGTTGATTATAATCACTCTGTTGTGCATTTGATCTCCAGAACGTATTTATCTACTAGTTGCAACTTTGTATTCAAATATCTCCTCAATTTCCCCACCTCCCAGCCCCTGGTAATGACATTTCTACTCTCTGTTTTTACAAGTTTGGTGTGGGTTTGTTTTGTTTTTGTTTTCTTTTGTTTTTTTGTTTGTTTTTTAGATTCCACCTATAAGCGATATTATACAGTGTTTGTCTTTCTATATCTGATTTTTCCCAGCAAAATACCTTCAAGGTCCATCTATGCTGTTACATGTTGCAGTTCTCTCTCTCTCTCTTCTTGAGCAATATACTTTCAAATAGAAATCAGATCTTGTTACTGGGATTCTCTACCTTTCCCCCCTCATTATCTGAAGATGGTTTTCATGACTGAGTAATTTCCCCATTTTCTTTCCATCTCTCTGGATCCTTATTCTTTCTTTTGAAGAGAACTCAATTTAGGGAAAGTATAAATTTCTTAATACAGCTGTTGAATCTGTCAAAATTTGACCCCCATGATTATCCCTGGCTCATTTCTCTACACCCTTCTAAAAGGAGAGTCTTGGGTAACACCATACATCTACCTTCTCACATGTGCTCCCACCCCATCTTTGAGCTTTGGGAGACGTTTTCTCTTGCTGAAGCACTCTTTTCTCCCTCTACTCTTTGCCTAAATCTCATTCTTCTTCCATTTCTCAAACTCTTAAATGTCACTTCCCAAGAAGACCTTGATGACCTCTAGATGAGTTTGTCCCCCCACTTACATATTATTATATTATCCTGTGGTTTCACTATTACAACTTTCACCATATTTTATTAAAGTCACATATTTAATGTCTAACCTCCTTGATAACAAAAACCTTTGTGAAAGTGGAAAATTTTCATTTTTCTCTCCCTCAAATCTCCAGGATATAGAATTATGCCTTGTGTAAAAACTAATATTATTTGATAAATATTTTGTGAATGAATGTTATGTTTAATTAAATAATACTCTGAAATGAATAATCGCATATTTGTAAATTTGTATCCACGACCAAGGGCATAAAGTCTGTAATAGAAAAACAAGATAAAATTGAAAGAGCTCTTTTATGACTATTTCTATTGAAAGGACGATAGCACTGATATCAGCCAACTGACAAGAATAATTATAGTATTTATTTTAAAGGCAGCAAGAGCTCTGAATCTGGATATTAGAATGCACTGATAGCAAAGTTGATATTTTAGGATGTAGCAATATTTTTGCCTAGCATCACCAACATAGATGCCATTTTTTTTAAAGTATAAAGCAACCAGAGACATCTCCAAGGTAACCTGTGAAGGAAACAAGGAAAATGGTTTGAGGCTGTTGCCAACCAAAAAGATGTGTTTGCAGAGTGTTGTGAGATATTCACTTGGCAATTCCAGGCAGCTTGAGATAAATCAGCATTGGATAAAATAGTTAATTTCTCGCAAGTTGATACTTTGAAAATATTTTACTTTTGATATTAGGTCTCTACTAATATCCCCATTTTTTTTCATATGTAGGAAGCATAGGGAAAACTCAAAATGGGATTATACCGAAGACCTATCCTTCTGTGAGTAATTTTCCTTAATTAAACCTTTCTGGACTTGGATGCTAACATTAGAATTTATTAACACATTTTATGTTAAAATAAGCAGAGCTATTATTGGAGCTAATATCATTTTTCCCTTTAGGGAGCCATTAAATATAAACCCCACACTTTTTTATTTTGTGTCTATATCCATAAGAATGAGTCCTGAATGTCACCTGCAAGGAAATCCCTTTATTGAATTGAGCTTCCAGATTCTATATAAGTAGCTTTGGGAATAGTATTATTGGGGTTTGGAAGAAACAACAACATGGGGATCTAAACCCTCCAGTAGGAATAGTTTTGTGGGTTTTTAAATTAATTATCCTATAAAGAAAACAAAAAGAAATGAAAGAATAAAGATTTAATGCTAATTTTGTATAAGATCCTAAGAGTGTTACTTAAAAACTTTATGTTTAGTGTCCAAATCTATAAAATGAGGTTTTTAGATGTGATGGGTAGTTACCAACCTTAATTATTTCAGAGTATATTTCACTGTTGGTATCATTTACCCATCTATTCTCACTAATTCAATATGTGAATCCCATTTTATGAACACTATACTAGATTACCTCTAAGTTTCCTTCCAGATTTAAAGCAATCAATGATTCTTCTCCATTGTAAAAAATGAAGATATTAATAGATATATAAATAATATACACAAACACATATACCCATAAGAAATACTAGGGGTGCCTGGGTGGCTCAGTCTTTGGGCATCTGACTCTTGATTTTAACTCAGGTCATGGGCTCAATGTCCTGGGATCAGACCCTGTATGGAGTTCTGCACTCAGTGGGTAGTCTGCTTGAGGAATACTAGTCCTCTCCCTCTGTCCCTCCCCTCTCTCATATATGTGCCCACTCTCTTTCTCTGAAATACATAAATAATTAAAAAATTAAAATGCCCTAAAATAAGAGGACTGTGTAATATTATTGTGGTGGAGGTAGCTGAATCCATAAAAAATTTGAAAAAATTTTGAAAAAATATATATTATGAAGGAAAAAAATTCACTATCCAGGGATTAAAAAAGGGGAACATTACAGGGGAACATTACATTACAGGGGAACAAAGAGAAGAGAAAATGCAAGCTAAATAAGTACTAAGATCAAAATAGGTTTGTTGCAATTTTATGCCAATTATTCTATTTTTAATCCTGTCTCCTCCAGAGATGTCTCTTTAGTCTTCATTGTTGAATTCATAAAAGACTTTGGTTGGAGATGATGAGGATAAAGGCAATGATGTGACGATGGTAATGATAAATGGAAGAAAAGGAAGAAGGAATATAATAAAGAAAAAAGGGGAGCCTTTCTATTTTCTTTAAGTTAATGCCAGCTACTTTTTCCCCCAAATTTTTATTTAAATTCTTGTTACTTAACATATTGCATAATATTGTTTCCAGGAGAAGAATTTAGTGATTCATCACTAACATGTAACATCCAGTGCTCAATACAGGTGCCCTCCTTAATACCCATCATCTGTCTAACCCATCTCCATCCACGTCACTTCCATCAATGCTCAGTTTGTTGTCTATAGTTATGAGTCCCTTATGGTGTGTCTTATTCTCTCTCTCTCTCTTTTTCTTTTCTGCTATGCTTATCTGTTTTTTTTTTCTTAAATTCCACATATGAGTGAAATCATTTGGTATTTGTCATTCTCAGACTGACTTATCTCACTTAGCATGATACTCCCTGGCTCCATCCATGTCATTGCAAATGGCAAAGTTTCATTCTTTTTGATGGCTGAGTAACATTCATGTGTGTGTGTGTGTGTGTGTGTGTGTGTGTGTGTGTGTGTGTATCTTACATCTTCTTTATCCATTCTCATGTCAACTACTTAATTTCATATATCCTATTATAGATTAGCAAACCTTGTGCCTATAATGTAAGTGGGAGAAAGTAAAAACCTTCAATTTCATATGAGAAAAGCCACTCAGGAGTGGAGGGTCAGGTGGAGATTGTGTGGGAAAGAAAATAAAGTAACAGGACCTTTGGACCTTTGAAGAGATGACAAAATAACTACATCAGATAGAGACCCATTCTGAGTGAACAAATACCGGTGTAACCTTTTTGAATCAGAGTGCTGGCTACTAGGAATAGAAAGAAAAGAGCTTTGAAAGCACATGGGAAAGTGGATGGAAGAACACACTGCACATCGGTCAATACTGTATTGATGTTTAATTCTTTTGGTTATGATAATGTTATTATGGTGTTGTTATATAGGAGAACGCCCTTGTTCGAGAGCAGGGATCTTCTTCAAACTTTTCTGTAAATGGTCAGATAATAAATATTTACAGTTTTCCATGTCCTATATACAACACTCAAGTCTGCCACTGTAAGATGAGAGCAGGCACTGATAATGCATAAATGTATGGATGTGAATTCATTTCAATAAAACTATTGACAGATAGAGATGGTGGACCAGATTTAGTCCATGGACCATAGTTTGCCAAACTGAATTATTTAGGAAAGAAGAATCTCACCTGCAAAATATTTCCTAATGATTCTCCCAACCTCTGCAAAACTACACACACACACACACACACACTCTCAAACACTCATATACACACACAAAAGGACACTGAGAATTTGCTATGTGCTAATCACTGAGTTAAACACTTGACATGTATCAGCTTATTTAAGCCTTAGGACAAATAAGGGTATAGAAATATATAAAATGAAATATATATCTATTTTCATTCCTATTTCACAAGTGTGAAAACAAAGGTGCACACAAAGACATACACACAAACTTAATTAGCATTTTGGAAGTCACAGGTATAGTTACTGGGAGAGCCAAGAGTTGAACTATGACAATCTAATTCTACAGTCTGTGACATTAATGACTTACAGACTTCTCTAGAAACACTTAAGGTGGAATTTTAGTTCTAAAAGCAAAAATGTGATCATAAGGCTACCATTTATCTTTTCAGAGCTTTCTTTTATCACAACTATAAAATGGGGGAGTTGAACAAGAGATATATGAAATTTTTTAAAATTTTAAATATTTAAGATTCTTATTACCACATCATGCGTCTTTTATTTCCATTTTGTTTTTAACTCATTTTAGTCTAAGCTTCAGTAAAATAAAATGGGTGCACATAATGGCTTCTTAGTTCTTTTAGATCTAAAATTGTATGATTCTATAAAAAGTTATTGCATCCTGGGACGCCTGGGTGGCTCAGTTGGTTGGACGACTGCCTTCGGCTTAGGTCATGATCCCGGGGTCCCAGGATCGAGTCCCACATCGGGCTCCCAGCTCTATGGGGAGTCTGCTTCTCCCTCTGACCTTCTCCTCGCTCATGCTCTTTCTCATTGTCTCTCTCTCAAATAAATAAATAAAATCTTAAAAAAAAAAAAAAAGTTATTGCATCCTGACCCAATTACTGAACCAAATGTGAATTAGGTCATCTCTGTTTAATGGACTGCATTCTCCATAGAAGCTCTTGCATTGCCCTTGTATTGAGCTCAGAGGAAAACATCCATTCTTTCTGATGTGTCTGGTGCCTTATCAAGATTACTGCACTGCTTGTTATGTGCTCTCTCACAAAATGCATGCCAATAGTCACGCTTAATCACTTTACTCAAGAGCCCTAAAACTAATAGCCCTGCTTTAAGCACATGAAAATCCATACAGTCTATTCAGAAATAGTGCATTACCTGGCATCCTGTTTCTAAGAAAATATGAAATAATATTAGAAATGTCTACTCTCAGTGCCTAAGGAGGGAAAAATAGCTTTATCAACATCTAGGGTTATGTTGGGACTAAAGGAGCCTTCAAATCAAGAGACATTTTCAACCATAGTACAGTTTCTCTTAGAGAGATGGTGAGTTGATTTAATTTATCAATAGCATGAAGTATTATGTTATCTAACCCTATAAACTAAGAATGATAAGATATGATTAAGCAAATCAGTTTATGTATATATACATAAATTTGCATATGTGCATACATATGAATATATAAATAATAGTCTAAATCCAGAGTTCCAGACATATATAAATGAGAACAAGTTTAAAGCTCTCATTTCTATTCGTTTTATCTTACTTTAGTATTATTCTTCAGGCAAGGTTCATGATATAAATTAAAACCTTGGTTTGTCTCTACAAGTTGGTACACCTCGTGTGTATATGTATGTATACATATACACACACACACACATATTATGGTGGCTTTTATTTTTAAACATCTTATTTTATAGATGCTATGTCTAAACAAATCAAATCTTAAGATGTTGTTTTCTCATGTCCAGGAAATATAATCAAGTCCTGAATTCAACTTTGTATTCCATGTTTTTCTAGCATTTTTTAAAAGGCTACTGGATACCAGTACTTTATTTTTAAAATATTATTAGCATGGTTATAAAACATGGCAAATTTTATGAGAATCAACTCTCACTTTAATGGCATACAACTTCAAACTTTAAAACTCTCATAGCTTCACTCTTCCTGACTTCAGAGTTTTTTCCTCCATGGGTGGGAACTCAAGTTCAAACTATCAACTTGCACTCAAAGAACACTCCTTGGGCCAGCAGTGCCAAATACTAGCTCAAGGGATAATTAGCTAGCCTGGAACTAAGGCCCCAACACCAAAGCTAAGAGGGAAGGGATCTTCATAGAGCAAGAACCCTCAGTAGAAAACATTTCCAGTTATTACCCTTCATACCTTATAACTATGACAAGGCCATTTAGCATTTGGAGATGATTAAGTTTTCACATGCTTCTTCTATCTACCTTCTGTTTTCCTTCATTTTAAACAAAACAGCTGCTCCTCCATTTGCTTCTTAAGGCATTTGGATCATCAAACAGGCATTTCCATTTGATCTCACAGGCTGGTACTCATGGGTTTTGCACTAATTAAAGATGATAAGGTGAAAGTGAGACAGAGAAGGTCCAAACCGTTCATCTGATAGCAAAAGTGTGTATTCCTCAAAATAAGCAAATGCTACAGTAACTTTAAAGTACCCCCCTGACACTTTGAAGTTTGTCTGTTGTACTGGCAAGTCTAAAATGAGACCCAGCCAAGACAGGCATTAGCATGTCAAAGAATAAGCTTCATTTTCACTGTGAGGACTTTATTTGAAGTCTTGTGCTCAATGGCGTGGTACTCTGGAGGCAGCTGAATTGCGTGCTGTTATTCCAGATGTGCATTGTCTCTGTAGAAATACAATTTCACAGTCATTAAACATGTTAAGTTCATCAAGAGATAATTATAGCAGAAAGCCTGACAGAAGTGCTTCAAAATCTTGATAGAAGATTTGCCTATTGATCAGCTTATTGATTTTTATTACCTTGGTCTTGGACTGCTGTTCCTATGTATTGTTATAATCAAAGTAATTGATTAGCCTTGACCAATCATACTTTTGAATACTGCACAGAAATATTTTAGTCCCAAATATCTGTGGCATTACGTGTCAGTGAAGTAATTGCAAATATTAGCTGAATTCCTTTTCTTCTGGAATGTATGTCTAGGTAGGTTTTAATTAAGAAAAACTGTTAGTGTTCCCAGAAAAAGCAAACACAGGCTAGCATAAAAAACTCTGTTTGTTAAATCTTTTCATTCAAGAAAACACTAGCTTCTTGTCTTTAAAACTGATTTCTATCAAAACTGAGTAAAAGCCCTAAAAATTTAGCAAGTGAACTCTTAAAAAACAAATAGGCAAATTATAGGAAATTATAATTTAACTTGGAGTTTACATTTTCCAATTTTAAAAAGGCAAAGATGATCTTAAGAATACAGGGAATTCTCAATTCTCAAAAATCAGTAAATAAACATGAATTCTTTAAATAAATATCAGAATTAATTTGTATAGTGTAGGATAAAAATAAATTCGTGGGGCTCCTGGGTGGCTCAGTGGGTTAAAGCCTCTGCCTTCAGCTAGGGTCATGATCCCAGGGTCCTGGGATCGAGCCCCACATTGGGCTCCCTGCTCATTGGGGAGACTGCTTCCCCCTCTCTCTTTCTGCCTGCCTCTCTGCCTACTTGTGATCTCCGTCTGCCAAAAAAATAAATAAAATCTTTTTAAAAAATTTCATTAATAATTTTATGCTATTAGAAATTTTCTCATGGCCTTGCTTTGAGTGAAAGAAAAAGCCATTTCTGTTCAAATTAGTCTTATCTACATATAGCATGTTTCTCTGGTAAATGTGAAATGGGACACATTTAGAAAAATTAACATTTATTTTGCTTTACTTTATAATTTTAATCATATCAAAATTAGCTATTTCTCATATACATTATTGTATCAAAATTTTTGGAAAAATTTTTATCATGCTTCTTGTCTGATTTAAGAAAATACCATATCCTATTGTAGATATGTAGAAGGTACAACAAAATGTAAATAATAATGATAATGTTAATAATCCCACTATTTTGAGAACAATGTTATCATGATGGTCTCTTTTTTTGTAGTTTTTTGTTTTCATATGTGAATATAACTTCTTATAAAAAAGTTGCCATATAATATGTACAGATTTAATAATGATTCTCATCAATTTTCTATAACTGCCAGTACCATTTTCTTATTCTGTAAAGATTAATTAATTTTAATTAAGTCATATAATAACTACTAATATACCAACTTACAGTGTTTACAGTTGTTCTATCATCAAAATTTTGGTTGGTTCTAAATTTTAATATAATTCATAAAACTATAGATTATTCTTGTATATGAGTGTTGATCATTTTGCCATTCATATTTACTAAATGAGGAATTATGAAGACAATTTTGATGAAACTAAATATGTTATTTTACTCAATTTCTCTTCAGTCATCAAAAACCCATCAGTTTATTTAATACGATTGGAAAAATATTTTCATCTTTATACATCATTGCAAAATTTTTTTTTTATAAGATTTATTTATTTATTTTAGAGGGGTCAGGGCAGAAGAAGAGGAGAGAGAAACTTCATCAGACTCTGTGCTGAGTGCAGAGCCCAATCTCAGGACCCTGACACAGTTCACGACCTGAGCGGAAGCCAAGAGTCCCGTTGCTTATCTGGCTGCACCACCCAGGCACCCCTATAGTGCATCTTTCTCTATAGTCTTACAAGAATTTTCTCAAGATTTTGCATTTTCATGCTAACTCAACCTTAATATGTCAATTAAATCATCTGACGTACAAGGTGAACAATATAAATATACTGTTCATACATCTGAGTTTTTTTAGATTCAAACTACAGCTATATACAGCACTGGGAATTACATAATCAACAGTTGAAAGGACTTCCTGCTGCTTATCTTTTTCCTTAAAAGCATGATTCCGCAAAGCATAGTGTTAGCTATTGTCAGAGAAAGCCAGTTAATAATCCATGTAGAATTTTGTGGTATATGGTGATCTGAATGCATAGTATTCAAAAGTATTTTTTCATGCATGTCCAAGGAAATAAAATATACTAGAGAGCCAGTTTCTCCACTATTAACATACATTTTTAATATTTTTATATATCCCCATTATAATATATCCACTAATATAAAATATTTTACATTTTTATATATCTCCACTATTAATATAAAATACAAGAAAAAGACCTTGAACCTAGTGAGAAGTATAAATGATAAATACATGATAAATAAATAAATGATAAATATATAAATATATAAATAAATGATAAATTATATTTTTTTAGTTCTCAGAGGCTTTTGTTTTTATTTAATTTATTTTTTTAATATTTCCTCTCTCTGTCTTATTTTGATTTTAACAGTAGAGGATAAACTTCATTTTTAAAATTTTGTCTGCATGTTTGAATGCAGTTATGAAGTAACTTAGAATATAAGAAATCCTCATGTAATAAGGCAAATGACTCTTTTTCCTCTGCTTACCTAACAAGGAACACTACAAAAGTATTTTATTGTAATGAACAACTACTAGAATGATTCATGCATATGAATCTACCTCTCACAATTTGTTGCAAATATACCAGTTCAATGCTCACTCACCCTGCTATTAGGATATGAAAATAACTATTTTAAACTAAAACTTTTATTTTTGAAAGTATTATTTTAAAGGAGTACCATATGGAATTTTTCTTCATATGCTTTTCTATTTATTCAGTTGGCTTTAAAACACAGTATCTGCATTGTGTCTTAAGTGGACATGATTAAGTTCAATCTGTAATATCTATACAAAAAATTTTTCTATGTAACAAAATTTTCCATTCTAACCAATTCTCTTATTTAAACTAAATATCCCCTGATGCATTCTTAGCATTATTTTCCAATTCCTTAGCAAGTTGACACATACCTAGCTGTGAAGCTGTAATTGGACCCGATAACCACCTGGAATGGTTGTTTTTGTGGGAAGTGCTGCTGATTTTTCTTCTTCAGGCTACAGACGACGAATCTAAATTGAATGATGAAAAACATTTTTTAAAAGATCTCTGATGCTGTATAGTAGCATTCAAGCAGAGAACTGTCTTGCTGTGTTCACCTCTTTCTCATTTTAAAAGAATATTAGTGAATTATATCAACCAGAAACCCACGGAACAAGTTAAAGCATGCTTCTGGCCTATGAAGTTTCAGTGTTTTTAAAGATAACTCTTTCAGGTAAAATTAACAGACAAGAAAAATAGACAACTAAGTTGGAACTTATTTCAAAATATTTAAATATGAAGAGCAATGTTAGGAATTATAAAATTCAATAGTATCTTGGTAAAATAAAGTTTTATATGTATAATCCCTTTGAATAACCTAATAAAAATGAAAGATGTTAACTTCTTCATTAATTTAAATATTTTTAAATTTATTGAGACATTCACATTGGTAGAATAAAATAAAGAACTAAGTCCTAAATAATAATTGTTCACTATTAGATTTCTTAAAATGATAATGTCTACTAGCCAGAAATATAAATGCTAGTAAAAAAAAAAAAGAAAAATTAGAAATTTGTACCAATATATGAAGGAGTGAAGAAATGATTTATATGTTTTTTTTTCTTATATCCAAGTACTTTCTCTTCTTCTAAGAAGGATTAATTAAAGTTCATCAAACTTGAGGACTTACCTCCTTGTCTGGGACACTCTGTTATTCCAGTCTTTCCCAGACTACCTCAGTGAAGGTCTTTCATCTATAAGTTCAATATTCTACCTTCTTCAATTAGCTAATCACATAAAAAAAATCTATTTTGAATTTCATTCCTTCTCTTCCTCCTGATCTCCTACTCTCTAACCCACCCACACCCACCCGTGATTACCCACCACCACCACATACACTAGAAGCCCTGGAGACTCAGCTTCCAACTTTATGAACAGGAAGCTTGATCTGGAATTGGTCTTCCTAATGAAGACATGGCATACAGCATTCTTACAAATATGTGGCCACTGATAATGAGGAGATTTGATGAGACTGCATTCAGCTATGGCCTTCTCATCTTAACTTTATTTTCTAACCCATCACCTAGATTTCTGCTTAGCACTCTAAATCCATGGGATATGCGGTCTTGGCCAGTCCCTGCCCCTGCCCCCATCCCAGAGTACTGTAACTGATTCCAGTAGTTCAAATGTATTTAAGTCAGACAATAGCCTATAGGTACTGGAGGATTATAAATATTTTTGAACAAAGAAGTAATGTATTAACTGTAAATTTAATGCAATCTGTTGACTTTATTAGAAGCAAAGATTTATACTATCACTATTATCTAATTAAATTCAGTTGCTTAGATTGTGGGGTACAAACAATCCCAAAACCCTAATAAACCATAATTGTTATTCATATCAAAACAACGTAGTACTATATGGTGTGTTGTAAAGCAGAGAACAAAAAGGAGGGTGGCATTTGATTATCAAGTTGAATGAAAGTAAGTTTTGGGATACAGCTGATTTAGAGAGAATTCCTCTCATATACATGGTGGATTGATGGTGAAGTGTGGTGGCTAATACAGCTCACAATCGAAGGAAACTAAGAGTTTCAGATAGCACAGTATCTATTACTTGATCCAGCAGCACAGTGTATCTAGGAGGAAAGAACGAAGATTTGAGTTAACTAAAGGAGCTGTCTCACTAAGTTCTGTAGAACACTTATAACAGTATAACCCAAAAGTGAGTAGATACGTCCCCTCCAATTTCATAACAAAATGCAAGCTGTTTTAGCAGCAGAGTGAAGATTGAGGCTTATGTAATTAGAGTGGGCTGCATGAATCCACATAGTAGTGCCAGATCCTCGACTCAGTAGGGATGCATTGAAAGCAGCTTCAATGTATCTATAAATATCTGAAAGAACAGCAGAGCCTTGGTGTTATCATTAATATTGGTGTTAAAGCACAGGGTACAGGGTACAAGCGCAGCACAGGGTACAGGACAATGAGCTGTGGTTCGACAATAGACCACAAAAGAAACTGGAATTCAAGAATTTATTACTTTTAGGTCTGAAAAAAAGTACACTGCATAATTTCAGGGGCCACACAGAGAGGGTAAGGCAGAGTGTAGACAGAGAGAGGCAGGTCCTGGGGTACATGCCTTTATTAGCTGTCTAATTAGGGTCTATAGGTAGAGTGCTTTAGGGTTCTTTGTCTAAGGGTATGTTGGTAATTCCAACCAAAAGAGCAGGGTTTTCTTAAGCTCCATGGATGTCTTAAAGCACACAAGGTGAAGGCCCTGGGAAGCAGGAGGAACATTGATCACAAGGGCTATAGGGGAAATCATATCAGGAATTTACATTTGCTTGCGATTCTGTGAGCTGTAACCAGCTTTTACCTCATTTGCATTTGCATGAGTGGGCTAGTATCAGTTTGAAGTCCCTGCAAGCCACTTTGCCAAGTAAAATGGATGCCAAGGCAGCAGTACCATGGAGTAACCAAGCTAAACTCTCGATGCTTGGTTAGAAAGAGACCAGCATGTTGCCACTCCAATAGAAAGATGAGTAAGTTATTCCTTGGAAGATCCTAAAAGTAAATGTGTGGAACACGCTTTGTGATAAAAACACTCAACAAACTCAGAATAGAAATGATTACATCCAACCTGATAAAGACTGTCTATGACAAATCTACAGCTAGAATCTTACCCAATGGTGAAAGACTGAACATTTTCTCCTAAGATCAGGAATCAGACAAGGACATCTATTTCCACTCCTTTTATTTACCATTGTACTAGAGGTTCTAGCCAGGACAAATAAAGAGAGAAAGACAAAGAGACAAAGACAGAAAGACAAAGAAGGGAGACAGAGAGGAAAGAAGGGAAGGAAGGAAGAATGGAGGAACAGGAAAAGAAAAGACCCAGATTGGAAAGGATAAAGTAGTATTAGCAGATAACATGATTTTATACATATATATAAATCCTAGGGCACCTGGGTGGCTCAGTGGGTTAAAGCCTCTGCCTTCGGCTCAGGTCATGATCCCAGGGTCCTGGGATCAAGCCCCACATTGGGATCTCTGCTCGGCAGGGAGCCTGCTTCCCTTCCTCTCTCTCTGGTTGCCTCTCTGGCTACTTGTGATCTCTCTCAGTCAAAAAACAAAACAAAACAAAACAAAAAAAAAAACAAAAAAAAAAAAACAAAAAAAACTATATAAAAAATACTAAAGAATCAACTTAAAAACTATGAAGACTAATAAACAACTTCAGCAAGTTTGCAGCATAAAAGATCTCTGTATAAAAATCAAGCATGGGGTGCCTGGGTGGCTCAGTGGGTTGAGCCACTGCCTTCGGCTCAGGTTACGATCTCAGGGTCCTTGGATCAAGCCCCAGAACATGCTCTCTGCTCAGCAGGGAGTCTGCTTCCCTCTCATTCTCTCTGCCTGCCTCTCTGCCTACTTGTGATCTCTCTCTGTCAAATAAACAAATAAAATTAAAAAAAAAAAAATCAAACATATTTTCCATACACTTGAAATGAATCCAAAGATGAATTAAAAAGACAATTATATTCATAGTATCAAAAAGAATAAAATACTTAGAAACAAATTTAACAAAAGAATCACATATCTTATAATGCAAAAACTACAAAACATTGTCAAAAATTAAATAATAGATTGGAAACCACCCCATGTTTGCAAATGAAAAGAGTTAACACTAAGATGGCAATAATCTCCAAACTGAGCTACATATTCAATGCAATACCTATCAGAATCACTGTTGACTTCACCACAGAAATTGACAAGGTGATTTAAAAATCCCTAGAGCATTACAAGGGACACTGAATTGCCAAAACAACTTTGAGAAATAAAAATACAATAGGAGGACACATGATTCCCAATTTCAAAATTGACTACAAAGCAACAGTAGTCAAAACTTTGTGACACTGGCACAAGGTACACATATAGATCAATAAAGTAAACTTGAGTCCAGAAATAAAGCCATACACATAGTCAACTGAATTTTGACAAGGGTTCCAAAACTATTAAATAAAGGAAAGCATAAGTCTTTCAAAAAAGGGCATATATAAGTAAATAGCCACATGCAAAAGAATGAAGTTGGATCTTACCTCACATCAGACATAAAAGTTAGTTCAAAATGAATCAGAGACATAAATGTATTAACTAAAATTAAAAAATCCTTAGAAGAAAACATAGAGGTAAACCCTCACAACCTCAAAATATAGCAAATGTTTCTTTCATATGAAATCAAAACACAAACACAAAAGGAAAAACAATAAACTTCACGAAAAGTAATAAAAAATTAGGCTTCAGGAAAAAATATACAGTGGAAAAAAGACAGTCTCCTCAATAAATGGTGCTGGGAAAATTGGACAGCTATGTGTAGGAGAATGAAACTTGACCATTCTTGGGGCACCTGGGTGGCTCAGTGGGTTAGGCCTCTGCCTTCAGCTCAGGTCATGATCCCAGAGTCCTGGGATTGAGCCCCGCATCAGGCTCTCTGCTCAGCGGGGAGCCTGCCTCCATCTCTCTCTCTGCCTGCCTCTCTGCCTACTTGTGATCTCTGTCTGTCAAATAAATAAATAAATTCTTTAAAAAAAAAAAAAAAAGAAACTTGACCATTCTCTTACACCATACAAAGATAAACCTGAAATGGATAAAAGACCTCAATGTGAGGCAGAAATCTATCAAAATCCTAGAGGAGAACATAGTCAATAAACTCTTTGACATCAGCCACAGCAACTTCTTTCAAGACATGTCTCCAAAGGCAAAGGAAACAAAAGTGAAAATGAACTTTTGGGACTTCACCAAGATCAAAAGCTTCTGCACAGCAAAGGAAACAGTAAACAAAACAAAGAGGCAATCCATGGAATGGGAGAAGATGTTCAAAAATGACACTACAGACAAAGGGCTGATATCCAAGCTCTATAAAGAACTCCTCAAGCTCAACACACTCAAAACAAATAATCAAGTCAAAAAATGGGCAGAAGACATGAACAGACACTTCTCCAAAGAAGACATACAAATGGCTAACAGACACATGAAAAAATGTTCATCATTAGCCATCAGGGAGATTCAAATCAAAACTGCATTGAGATACCACCTTACACCAGTTACAATGGCCAAAATTAACAAGACAAGAAATAGCAAGTGTTGGAGAGGATGTGGAGAAAGGGGAACCCTCTTACACAGTTGGTGGGAATGCAAGTTCGTGCAGCCACTTTGGAAAACAGTGTGGAGGTTCTTCAAAAAATTAAAAGTAGAGCTACCCTATGACCTTGCAATTGCACTATTAGGTATTTAACCCAAAGATACAGATGTAGTGAAAAGAAGGGCCATCTGTACCCCAATGTTCATAGCAGCAATGGCCACAGTCGCCAAACTGTGGAAAGAACAAAGATGCCCTTCAACAGACTAATGGATAAAGAAGATATGGTCCATATATACAATGGAGTATGATGCCGCCATCAGAAAGGATGAATACCCAACTCTTATATCAACATGGATGGAACTGGAAGAGATTATGCTGAGTGAAATAAGTCAACCAGAGTCAATTATCATATGGTTTCACTTATGTGTGAAGCATAAGGAATAACACAGAGGACGTTGAGAGATGGAGAGAAGTGAGTTGGGGGAACTGGAGGGGGGAAACAAACCATGAGGGACTGTGAACTCTGAGAAATAAACAGGTCTTGGAGGGGAGGCAGTGGGGGGTTGGGTGAGCCTGGTGGTGGGTATTAAGGAGGGCACGTATTGCATGGAGACTAAGTATGGTGCATTAACAATAAATTTTGGAACTCTGAAAAGAAATAAAATAAAATAAAATGAAAAAAAAATGTGCTTCAAAGGACACCATCAAGAAAGTATAAAGGCATCCTTAGAATGAGAGAAAGTATTTACAAACCATATATCTGGTAAGGGATTTGTGTCTAGAATATACATACGCTGATCAGCTCAATTATCAAAGGAAAAATAGCCTAATTAAAAAATGGGAAAAAAAACATTTGAATGTTCTACCTTACCAAAGGAAGACATATAAATGGCTAATAAGCACATTAAAAGATGCTTGATATCATTAGCCATCAAGAAAATGCAAAATAAAACCATGAGGTAATAGTTCACACCCACTAGGATGAATACAATCAAAAAGTGTGTGAGTAAGTATCGGAGAGGTTATGGAGAAACTGGAACCCTCCTACACTGCTGTTGGGAATGTAAAATGATGCAGCCTCTTTGGAACACAATCTAGCAGATCCACAAACTAGAGTTATCATCAGACACAGAAATTTCACACCTAGATACATATTCAAGAGAACTACCAATACCTATCCACCAGCAGTGTCTTAACTCCTTATCCTGATGTCATTTTTTTTTTTAAGATTTTATTTATTTGACACAGAGAGAGAGATAACAAGCAGGCAGAGAGGCAGGCAGAGAGAGAGGAGGAAGCCAACTCCTCACTGAGCAGAGAGCCCGATAGGGGGTTCGATCCCAGGACCCTGAGATCAGGACCTGAGCCAAAGGCAGAGGCTTAACCCATTGAGCCACCCAGGTGTCCCCCGATGCCATTTTTTAAAAAATTTAAACCACTTATCACCATCACAGAGAAATATTTATCATCTGCCCCTATAAACTAAGAGCTCAGCACTGGATAAGTGGGAAGACTTGCTTGGTTTACAATACAGTCTCAGTGCCTAGAAGAGTGCCTGTCACAGAGCAGATGCTCAATAATTATCAGTGAATGAAAATATTATTGTTTGCCACACCAGAAATAAACAAGTTACAATTAATTCCATAGACTACGTCATAGTCTAGATTATATTTGGGGTTTGTATTTTGTTGTTTTTAAGAAGTTGTATTTCTACTTTTTCTCTCTATATAAAATATTAAAATTTTAGTTTATATTGTTTCATAGTACATGTAATATGAAATAATATTAAATTTTAAATTTTAATATTAAATTGTATTCCTATATATAAAATATTCATTTCTAATTTTATCCCTATGTATAAAACATTAACTTTTTACCTTAAATATTAAATTCAAATAAACATTTGCATCTGATTCCTGAGGAAACCTCTCAATATAAACTATTCGCATTATTTTTTTTCAAATTCTAATCAAAAGGGAGACAACTGACTTAAGTTACTAATTTATTTACTCAATAAATATTTATTTAGTACCTAGTATGTTCCAGACACTATGTTAAATTCTGGACACTAAAAAGGTATATGTGTTGGGAGCAGTGTTTAAAAGCATATGAGATCTTAAGAGTCTCATAAGCAGTTGGCTAGGATTTTGAAGACACCTTTGTAAAGCCCATAGTTTTGGTTTGTAGTGTTTTAAAGGAATTTATCCTGTTTTTATATTTGTTTAAAGCTAGTTTCAAGGGGACACAAAAAAATGATTTTTTTCACTCACAAATAGCTTAATGAGTAGTCCATTTCTATTGGATATAATTGAATATAAAATGATTAGCCTGCTAGTTTGTCCCAAGTTCCTACCATTTCTAGACTCCTAAGTTGTAAAAATGACATTTGTTATTTAAGAGAGTAAAGCAAGCATCTCTTTTTTATTTAATTTGTATTTCTTTGATTGGAATAATCAATGTGCTATCATGACTATTAATCATTTATATCAATCTTTATGAACATCTTTTTAGCTTAAATGCTCATTTTTGTATATTTTTAATTTATTGATAAATGCTCTTTTTAAAAAAAGATTTTCTTTCTTTGCTTTTTATGGAGAGAAAGAGCGAAAGCTCAAGTAGGGAGAGGGGCAGAGGGAGAGGCAGAAGCAACCTTCCCACTGAGCAGGGAGCTGGACGCAGGCTAGTTGCAGGGCTCCATCTCAGGCCCAGGAATCATGACCTGAGCCAAAGGCAGATACTCAACCCATTAAGCCACTCAAGCACCCTGATAGTCTTTATATCTATCTGTTCATATTATACTAGGATCTTTACAGTGATTGATTTGGGGCTCTTAACAATACAACTACACAATACGGTGAAGACACTACAATACAAAACAATAAACAATTAGACAAGAGAATTCAGTTAGACAATACAAGGAAGGCCAGAGCCCATACTAGTAGTTATACCCATATTAGTAGTTATATATTGAAACCTTCTACTAGTGTTTATGCCTAGCACCTGATTGCTAAATTTCCTGGTGGTACCATTTTTTTCTGGTAGCCTGACAAACAAACGAGTGCCTCCATTCTTCTTTCAACCAATCCCATCTAGTTTATACGGATTTCTGAATCCAGCCCACCTAAGTGGAACTTTACACTTTTAGCTAAACACGGCCAGTCCACATTCCACTGGGTGAGATTGTTGCTTTGGATCCTCAGGGAATTTTGGCATAAGCTGATTCTCTAAGTCTTCTGAGTACATTCTCTGGTTAGGCATGTGTCTCTTTTCTTTCTTATTCACCTTCAAGTAATTACTCCATCCTTTGCTATTGCTTATCCATTGCAGAATGTCTTTGCTTAAACTTTGATGCATATTTTTTTTCTTATCTCATATAATCTGCATATCAATACTGCACATTCTGAAAACCACATAATTTAATTTCATTAACTTTTTATAATTTGCATTTTTCCTCCAGACATAAAATTTACAACACAGCTTATGTATTTTAACTTCTACTTCATATATTCAAGTTTATTTCTGCATCTCCTTTTCCTATAATTCTTGTGTATTCCTATATGATTTGCATATCAAAACTGTATCAGCCATATATGTTACATTGATTTCTTTGTGAAGACTATACCTTTCAACTTTCATAGTATTTATAAAAAAAATAAAGTTTAGGCATAATTATGGCATGTCAGAATTCTCTCCTAACATTTTTTTAATGTTTTAACTCACTGATTGTTTGCAGTACTCTGGGTACATTATATATGCATACATAGTTATAATTATCATCCTATTTTGAAGATTGGTTTAAAAAATACCCAGCATCTTATGCCTCATTAGTAAAGAAGCCAAGATTATCCCCAGGACATCTTAATCAGGAGGTTACGCTATACCCCACAATTTCAATATTCTCCTACTAATTGGTATTTTAACATTTTCTGAGGCTTTCTATCTACAAAGAGGAAATAGATGATATCCCTTCTTACGTAATGCTGCAAAAAAGTGCCATCACAAGATGAAGTAGTTTTCCTGGTGATCCATTGACAAGTTGACAATGAACTTGGATTTCTGAGCAAGGTTTACTAAGAGCATTGAATGAACCATTCTTCTCTCTATATTTTTTAGGTGGGTAGTAAAATACTAATTATTTTTCATAAGCAAGGCCTTTCAACTTAATAGTTACTTTAATAAACTTATCAGTCTATCAGGCTTAGAGTTATCATGGTCACGAGAGAAAAAGGTAAATTGTTGTTATCCAGCAATAATGTAGCCTTGGTACCCAAGACCCGTGGCCTTCCACAGCAGTGCTAATGGTTAAGTCAACAATAACACCTGCTCATACTTGCAGGGCCATCGCTAAGGTTCCTGCAGCTTGGTGTTTCTTGTTTCCTTTTCATTTTCTGCCCTGTTTCTTAAACTTTTCCTTATTTCTGTGAATCTCTCATACCAATCCAGAATTATAATGAATTCATTTTCTGCTTAGTTAGTGAAAGTTGGATTCAACTTATTATAACCAGTATCTTTGACTAATAAAGAACTGTTCCGAAGATAGAGATGTGAGCACCACATCTGCAGGGAAATGTAACAAATCTGGGATTGGTTATATAGCCTAATTGGGACACAAGATAGTTGAAATCCTATAATTAATATCTCATGATACTAATGTTGCCAGCTCTGGTACATACTAAAACATGAGCTGATTTATTTATTGTCTGTGGTCATCTGAAATATAGGAGCCATTCAAAGCAAGGCTTCTGCAGATGTTTTTAGTACTAAAAATATATAATTAATGTTTCATGAAAAATCAAATGAGTCAGGATTGGTTGGATGATTTTTGAAGTTAAAGGGCAGTTGAAGGAGAATTATAGACTCTAATTCCTTAATCTTTGCTTTAGGGCATGGATTTAAACATACAATCTTTATTTGAACATGCTAAATGAATATATTTATTACTGCATTTGCATTGTTGAAAACCAAATTTCAATTTTGATTGTGTATTTGTGAGACAGGAAAACGGAAGGGACCCCATAAAAAAAGGCATTTTTTTTTTCCTTTTCTCCAGTTTCTATTCTCACTAGGACCTGTACCTCTACCCCACTCTACGCATGCCTTATACAGCAAATAGCATAGGTCCTCATTGTCAGGGACAAAGAGACAGTATCTTTGGATTCTTCCAGCACAGTAGATAACATGTAAGCAGTGACAGGGTGGGGTCACCATAAACAGTTCTCCTGTAAGGGCCTATTCAGCCAGAGCAGCCCCACCCCGGTTGAACTGCCATTTTGTTGTAAAACTTAAATTGACTCCGCCCCCCCACACCCCCACCAGGGAACTTACTTAAAAACAAGTCCCGGAGACCAGTCCCAGGTAACGAAGTCCAAATACAAGGGTGGGTCAGGTCAGGTGGAGGTATTCAGTCAGTGGGGGTGCATACTGTCTCCTAGCTACCAAGGAGTATAGGCTCCACCCTTTGGGCACCTTTTGGGCACCAATTCTGACCAAGGTGATAGGCTGGTTTAAATGTCTACTAGGGTAAATTGTAATTCAATTGGTCACATAGCATGACTGTGCAGCTTTCTCTGTGTGTTACAATTTCATTGGCCACCTGTGTGTGGCCAGGCCCAACCACATGGCCTTTGCTCTATAAAAGTTAGTCTGGAAAGCAGGGAGGGGTCGTCCTCTCTGTAAGGGGCGGCCCTGGCCGGTCTGTTTGACGGTTGGTTTGATTCTTGATGCTTGGCGTGAAATAAAGCTTTGCTTGACTTTCGCTTTGTATCAGTCTCGCTCCTTTAATCACGGACCCATTATTGGGGTACCCATTTTGGGGGGACCCAATACTCCAAGATCACTGACTCATCATACTTCAACATCAAGACCCCTGACTCCAGGAAATGAATGACTTACGAAGGACACCTGGACCCTGTCCCTATTCTGACCAGTTCCTGGATGCCTAAGAGGACCTGTGCACCAGACCACATTAGTCAAGAAAACAGGGGACTTCTTCCTTTCATTTCTGAGTCTCCTGGACACTCAGCAGGTCTGTATCTGTTCTCTCTATCTTCAATAAACTCTGCTTTCCCCTCATACTGGCTTACATTCGACTTCCATCCTGTGTGAAGCCAAGGACCCTTTTGGCCTCTGGTCCTGCAGGATCCCCCTTTGGGTCCTCAGACCCAGCATACCTGCATCATATGGAAGGACTGGAAAGACAGCTTTATTTACTCACAAATATCTTATATAAATATCAATGTATTTTTGGGGGAAAAATGGAGCACAGACCACTGCAATTGTGTGGGGACAAGAAGGAATATAAGAAATGTCTGTACCTTCCTTTTAGTTTTGCTGTGAACCTAAAATGGCTCTGAGAAAAAAGTCGTTAAAATGAAAAATAATTCTTTCATAGATGCACTTTTGGTTTTTTACTTAGGATTTATGGATCCTGAATAAAGAAAATTTTAGTAAGAATTTTTCATGGCAATGTCTCATGTACCTAAAATGATTATATGAAAGACAATATCAGGAATAATGTATCTTCTAGATGTATTTGTTGTTGTTAATTAAAATGGCAAAGATAAATCAGACTTTTGTATTTTTGGTTTTGTTTCCACATTTTTACCTTTTCCTTTTATTTTCAAAGTAAGATGTTGATATGAGAGCTTAATTTTTAAAAAAAGAGAGTATGAAAGGGAAATAGTTTTGCTCTATATGTTTTTAAAGGAACATATGGCAATTTAGTTTATGGTCACTTTTCAATATAAAGAGGATGTGTTAGAATCAGAAAACTATTTTTAGTTTGCTTATTATTCAATAGTAGTCAAATATCTTGACATTTACAGTCTCATGACTCCCTCTAAATTTTAATGGTCAAATATGCCCCTGGGTATGCTTTTGGTCACTTACTTCAAAGAGACCTTACAGTGAATACCAACCAAGAAAATAAGAGAAAAGGGAAAACAAAATTAGTTTACTTACACATATCAAATATATTGGTAATTTTTCATTTTTCAAGAATATATTTTTATATGACAGATTTATCTGAGATGTTTTCTCTCAAAATGAGTTTAAACACTCATCAAAGAGAAAAATGCAATAAAAATACTGAGAACAGCAAAACAAAAGAATTAAGTTACATTTTTAGTCAATGAATTGGAAGCAGGTGTTAAACATAGAGAAATTTCTCATTCCATATGTGTCTTCAAGTCAAGAACTATGAGAATAAAAAGAGTAACAGTAAATTCATAAAGATAACTATAATTTACTTCTATCGACATCTATTAGGGGAAAACAACCACAACATCAACACTAAGATTAACATTGACTTTGTAATGCCATTTTTTGTTTCTATGAAATAAATTTGAAATTGAAGCCAAGAATAATTTGAACATTTACAGAATACATCAATAATACATCATTACTCAGATTTTCCTCAATTCAGTGATTTTAATTTTCTGTTGAACAAGTGGGGTTTATAAGAGAACTTAGCATCTGAATGTAAAAGGGGAAATTGTAAAATGCCCTCTTTAAATTTGCATGTCTTTGGCTCCTGAATAGCCATCAAAGTAATTGTTTCTTAAATGCTATGCAAATCTTTTCTCCTGTGTTGACCCTAATCAAAGCAATTAATTCCATAATGAAGTCTTTCTTTATAGACACCATCTTATTATTATCTTGGTCTAAATTAATAACATCATGATAATAATTAGTAGATTTGAAATCATCTATTTCTTTCTTACAGCATGTGGACTTCTTATAAGAGAGCAACAGGGATGGAAATTAGAGTAAAACATGGCAGCTGCGTTGATTGGTGTGCCCTCCTAACCTTAGCATCTGCAACATCGGCCTTATTTAAATGTGAATGTGATGTGGTTGTAATGTTCTTTCTTTCACCAGACTCAACTGCTAAGTACAAATCTATATATTATATAATGCACATAGCTTATATAAATATATGTAACAGTATATATAAATATATATAAAACTACATGTAACTATTCCATAATATATATTATATATGTATATAGCTCATGTTTATAGCCCATATATATATTACATATATGTATATAGCCCACATATATCATATTACATATAATAGCATATATATAATATATATAGCTCCTGTATACCATATTAATATTGTAATGTGTATGTACATATAGAACTGTATGTAACTATTGCATAATAAAATAAATATTGTGGTATATATGTAACTGTGAAACTCAGTATCTAGTACACACACACATATATCCCATATATGTTTATGTATCTATTCTGATTACTGGAAAATAGATTTATGTATCTATACTGATTAATGATTATCCCAGAGATCCATATCTAATTACACAGTTCACATATTCATTACAAAGTTATGATTGATCTCATCCTAGCTGATGAAATCTAGAGAAAGTGGACAAGATCAGAAAACTTTTCAAGCAACTCAGAGTTACATGGATCTTTAGTGTTAACACATGAATGTGCATGAACTAGATCTGTATATACTGTATCTGATATGCTGAAGCAACTTTTTTCCCCACTGATCTGTTTTATTTTGATGAGTTGTTCTGATATCTTTACCCTTAATATACTTAATACATTGTTTTTTCTGCCTAATCTTCTGTCACCTTGGCAGTTCTCTCCCAGAAGGGATTTCATTTTGTGTGTATTCCTATTGAAAACCTTCCTCAGAAACAGTTTTCCACTTGTACCACTGATATCTAAAGGTAATTTACCCAATTTCATCCTTATTGATCATTTATATATAATTATTACAAAAAGTAATTATTTATATACATATTATAATTATTTATGCATATTCTAATAATATTCTTCTTATGTTTGATAATGTTCCGCTGTAAGTAAAACGTAGAAACATTGGACTATGTGGGAACATTTCCCACTCTTAATGACATAATCACAATATGATTATAATTTTACATGATAATATTATAATGTTGCTTTAAATCATGTATGTACTTTATAGTACAATAAGAAAATATTGTCTTTTACATTTATCAAGTTTTTAGCATTTTGACCTCCTTCATTCCCCTCTAAAAATCCTCTTGTATCTATCATTTATTTTCAGCCTAAAATGTACTTTCTTTACCATTTCTTATACTACATTCTGGTGTCAATATATTTTATGTGAAAATGTCTTTATTTTTTTCTATATTTTGAAGATATTTTTTGCAACATATGATATTTCTGAGTAGATAGATTTTTTTCTCAATATTTTAAAGATTTATTCCACTGTCTTCTGGCATCCATGGATTTTGTTGTAGATTTCCCTATGTAGCTTCACTCAGGATTTTTCTTATTTTTGGTGTGCAGTACTTTTTCTATGATATTTTTAGGTATAGTTTTCTTATATCTAGCTTGCTTTGAATATATTGAACTTTTTGAAACTATATATTATGTACCAAAATAGGAAAATTTTTGTATTTTCTCGAAACTTTTTTCCTGTTCTCCTTTGGGGACTGCAATAACAAGTATTTTAAATATTTTGATATTATCTCAGAAGTCCCAGACACTGTATTAATATTTTTCAGTCTTTTTTTCTCTTTGTTTTTTATATTGGATAATTTGTATTGATCTTTTTCAGTTTCAACAGATTCTCTCCTGTGTAATCCCTATTTTGTTGTTAAGACAATCAGTGAAATTTTATTTCAGTTCTATTTTTTAGTTGGATTATATCCATTTGGTTTTTTTATTGTTTCAAAATTTCTGTTTCTATTATATATCTTTTCACTAATTACAAAAATATTTTTCATTATATTAGCAAGTATAGTTATTATAAGGGCTTTAAAGCTCTTCTCTGGTGATATCTGTTGGTATCTGGGTCATCCCAGAGATGATTTCTGTCAATTGTCTTTTATATTTGATAATGGGTCACATTTTCCTGGTTACTCAGATGTTGAGCAATTTTGGTTTATATTTGCACATTGTGAAAATAATATTGTTGATACTAAGGATTCTGTTATACTCCTTTTAAGGATATTGGTATATTTAACAGGAACTTTAACTTGAATAAACTCAAAATTCAAACTCCATATCTTGGAGAGGAGCTGAAATCTGATTTTAGTGTCTTCATCCGTAGTTGGGTTGCTTGCAGTCTACTCTATACATGGAAACCTTATGTATCAACCAGATTCTGGACAGTTTGTACATAGAATGCAGCTATCTCCTCTACTGCTCTTCTCCTTTGAAATTCCCTCTGCATGTTTTTGTGGCTATAATGATACTGGGCTCTGTCTTCTCAATCACACCATAAAGATGAATTTTCTTTCTTTCGAACTTGCAAATGCCTTACACAGAGCTATACATGGCTTCCCTCTAACTGAAAACTCTAACAACAGAAAATTTGCCTATGTTGTCACTTTTCTCTTGCATGTAGAAGTTGATCTTCGAAATCAGCTAGCTTGTCTTTGTTCATGCTGCAAAGCATTTGAGTAAATTCTGTTGTTGTTTTGCTTGTCATTTTGAAATTATCTACCAAGTTTAAAATTTATTTCAGTAGGAGAATCAGCCCATTAGGAGCTTACTTATACATAGATATTATGTGCAGAACTCTTACTGAGTTATTAAAAGTCATGTTGCAGCTATTTCTCTATTAAGTAAGTATGTACACTTGGCTTTCTTTGTTTTTATTCTGATTGATATTCATTGAGCTTTATGAATCTCTAAACATATTATTATTATCAGGTGTATTTGATGTCCATAAAATTCATATTTTATTGATCAGGAAGTTTGCACATGCATTATATTTTTCTTTTGAAAAATTATCAGTGACTCAGCTTAGATCAATGTAGTCTCAGAAATATGTGGTTTTAATAGTGAATATTGTAATGATTGTTATCAATGAGTAATGATTTATATAAAATTTAAAATTTAGGGATAAAATAATCCACTGAGATAATTATGGCAAATATTATTGTTCTTTTAGAGATAAAAAATGAAATTGAGGTTAAATAATTATTTCACAGTCACAAAGCCAGGAAAAGTAGAGGCAGTATTTCAGCTCAAACAAGGTTTGCATATTCTACTCCTTTCTTCCACAATACTTCCAAATCCAAAACTATTTCTAAATATATTATAATGATTTCTAAGTGGGAGATTAAACCTCAAGCTCTAAGAATCTATATATCAAGCACATTTAATGCCCCAAATCATAGTTTTAATGCAAATAGAATGGCACCATTATTAAGGAGAATCCTATCTTTACTCCTTCTTATACCTACAACTTAAACTTTACAGGCTAGATTCACCAGAACTGAGTTTTAAATATTATGCAAAAGTTACTTTAAAATTTATTGTGGATTAGGAAACTAGCTTTGAGGAAGACAGAAGTCAATGTGATCAAATGTTTATGTAGACTCATATTATTTTACCTATCACAAAAAAGAAAATGTAGACTTCTACTTCAGGGAAAAATGGAGTAGGTATACTTTTCTTCATTGCTTCTACTTAGCACAGTTAAAAACCCTGGGTATTATATTTAAAACAAAACTCAGAAGATTATGAAAAATGGAGAGAATAAAGTAGACTGGTTAATTATCTTGGGTCTTAGAAATGACAAGGAAGTGATTTCCCTGAATCTTATTTTTGCCCATAACTCCTCAATTTGGAGATAAAGAAGCTGACTACTTAAAAATACTGATAGGCACACATAAAAATAAAGCCCAAACAAAAGACTCTCTCTAGTAAAAGGACCAGGACCTGCCAAACAGATGTAAAATTTTCAGATTGTAACTACTCTATTCCAGGCAAATACCATAGAAAATACTGCTCTTACCCTCCTTCCCTCCAGCTAAGATTTTGAATGGAGAACATCCACTTCCAGCCTCCCAAGGCTATAATGAAGAACCTGTTACGATGGTGTCAGAGAATACACAGTACAAAGATGAAACCTTCATTCCCATTGGCCAATAACAAGACATCCCACTCAGAAGAATATGTAGCAAGCCTACAATTTCACCCCTTTCAACAGGAACAAAGTGGTCCCTCCTATGTGAGGAAATGTCAGAGGAGGCCTACATGAAAGGCAGGATTTTCACTATTGCCCAGGAAGGGCAATGTCATCCTCACTGCAGTGTCAGCAGAAGCCACATGAAGAGCAGTGTTCTCATTCCTACTTAAGAGGAAGTAAAAGCCTCCCAAAACCTTCAGGTGTCAATGGAGACCCAATAAGAAATTGACTTACCTCCACCTGCTAATAGTGAGGTGATAACAACTTTCTCCAGCCACAGCAATATCCAAACAAAATAAAACAATTAAAACATAAAAATTAAGTAAGCTTCAGAATCTCATAATATAACAAGTTTCAATAAAAAAATCATTCAACATACCAAGAACTAGGAAGACCTCAAACTGAATGAAAAAAGACAATAAATATCAACAGCAGGAAAATAAAGATGACAGAATTACTTGACACAATTTTAAACCAGGGAGGATAAAAATGCTTCAGTAAAGAATTATAAACACTCTTGAATGAAATGAAAAATTCGAAAGCCTTAGCAAGTCAATAAAAGATATAAAGAACCAAATGTAAGTTTTGTACTGAAAATACACCCATTTTAGGGCACGTGGGTGTCTCAGTGGGTTAATCCTCTGCCTTCAGCTCAGGTCATGATCTCAGGGTGCTGGGATCAAACTCCACGTGGGGCTCTGATCAAGCCCCACTCTCTGCTCAGTGGGGAACCTGCTTCCCTCTCCCTCTCTCTCTGCCTAATCTCTGCCTACTTCAGATCTCTCTGTTAAATAAAATAAAATAGTTGAAAATACACCCATGTTTTGGGACATAGATAGTTACTTAGAAACAGTTTGATCTTTTAAGATATTATTTATTTTTTTAGAGTATTAATTAATCTCTGTTAGGTGGGTACAAAGACATATTTAATCTGGGGTTAATTTTTTTTCCCCATAACTAAAGCAAAATCCTTCTTATTATCTCAAGCGATATTCTCTGAATTGAGTTTTTCTGCTCTGAGTTGTTAGAAAGAGACACTACTCTTGACCCTATATAATCTTCAAGCTGTAGTCCCTATAATCCCGGCCGTTTATGTCTCAGCGCTGGGTAGTTTTGGCATGTACATGTGGTGATCAGTACTCATCTAAGTGTTGGAAGAAGACTTTCCTCAGATCTCTGGAATTTCTCTCTTGTAGTTTCTCCTGTCTGATACTCTGTTCTGTAAACTCTTGCCATCTTGTCTTCCCTAGAATTTCAGCCCAGTCTCTTCAATGAGAGACAGACAATCTATGTAGTGTTGCCCCGACCCTGGATCATAATTTAGAAACCTTCTCCAGGAAGTAAGCTGGAAGTCACATGGATCATCTCTTTGCTTCCCATCATTCAGGCATCATTGTCCTGCTGTCCGATTTCTTGAGTGCTATTATTTCATTTGTTTTGTTCTGTGTTTTAACTTTTTTATAAGGAAAGGTAAATCGATTTCCTGTAACTCCATCTTCATGGGAAATTCAAACTTAACTTTTAATCTTTATATATATTTCTATGTTGCTTTCTTGTATATAGCCTATAGTTTTATCTTCATTTATAACCTACCTCATGATCTGTTTTGATTGTAATGTGCATAAAATTAATATTTAAAATAATAATCCATACATTTAGGTTTCAATCTACTATTTTGCTCTTTGCTTTCTATTTGTCCCACCTGTAATTTGTGGGTCCCCCCCACTTTTCTGGTCTTCTACTGAATTTTGATTTTTAAAAATTTTTTTAAAGATTATATGTATTTATTTGACAGAGAGAGAGAGAGAGAGAGAGAGAGTGGACAAGCCGGGGAAGCTGCAGGCAGAGGAAGAAGAAGTTCTCAGAGGGAGCCTGATGCAGGGCTTGATCCCAGGACCCCAGGATCATGACCTGAGCCAAAGGCAGACACTTAATTGACAGCCACCCAGGTACCCCTTCTACTGAATTTTTAAATGATTTTATTTATCTTTATTTTTAGCTTATTGATGTTGTTTTTTTTTTAATTTTGGAGGTATTTCTAGGTTTTGTAATATATTTAACTTATCAAAGAATCTTACAGTTGTACACTTTTATATTCCCTTCCACCTTTTGTGCTACTGTTGTCATATATATCACATCTACATGTGTTATAAATCTCATGTTATATTGCTTTTATATTTGCTCATTTACTTTTTAAAAACATGTAAAACATTAGGAAAAATATATCCACACAATTTCCCTTATCAGCACTCATCATTCATGTAGATTTAAATGAACATATGGTGTCATTTTCTTTTTGCTTAAAGTGCTTTTTCTTTAAGATTTATTTATTTATTTTAGAAAGAGAGAGAGCATATGTTTGCATGCACATGGGTGAGGGTAGAGGGAGAAGGAGAAAGAGAACCTTAAGCGGGCTCCAGGCCCAGCACAGAGCCTGACCCACGGACCCAGAGCTTGATCTCACAACCCTGAGAACATGATACTGAGATAATGACCTGAACTAAAAATCAAGAGTCCGATGCTTAACCTACTGAGCTACCCAGTGCCCTAAAGTACTTCTTTTCAAATTCTCATAGTGTCATTTTGCTGGTGATTAATTCTTTCAGTTGCTGTTTGTCTTTAAAAAAACTCCTCCTTTCACTTTCAGTGTTGAAAAATATTTTTGCTGATTAAAGAATGCTAGATTAATTTTTTTCTTACAATAAAGATATGTCTCTTGTTTTGTCTCCTGGGTTATATACTTTACAAAACATATTGTGCAGTCATTCTTATTTTTACTCTTGTCTTGACTACTTAAAGTTTGGCAATATTTTGCTGTTTTAAGATTTTCTCCTATCCCTGGTATTTAGGAAGTTGATTTTTATCTACTTTGATGTGGTTTTCTTTATATTTACTCTGCTTATTTTTGTGGAGCTTGTTTGAGCTGTGGGTTTAAAATTTTTATGAAATATGCAAACTTTTTGGTTATAATTCCTTCAAAAATATGTCTCCATCTCCCTCTCTTTCCTTTTCTTCTGGGACTTTGACTACATGTATGTTAGTCTGAATAATGTCTCACAGTTCACAGCTGCTCTGTTTATTTTTCTGACTTTTTTCTTTCTATTTGACTTTAGTTTCTATTTTTTTTTAAATTTCTATGACATTTTCTTCTGTAGTCCTTACTCTGTCTTTATTAATTCCAATATACTTGTAATTTCAGATATTTTATTTTTAATATCTAGATACTCTACTTTTATCTTTTATGTCTCTTCCATTAGTCTCTTCATCAGTCATGCTTCTTCCAACTTTAGGAAGTTTTTAAGCATTTAATAATTCTTTTATTTCCAACACTTCTTGTCATTTCTCTGTTGATTTTATCTGAATGGTTATAGATTACATTTATCTCCTTTTCTTTTTTTTTTTTTTTCACTTTAGGGTAAACTTTGCAGATTTCAAACTCTTGTTTGCTAGATTCTGATGGGTCCTTTAAATAGCGTTTGATTCTGTTCTTTTGTTTACCTAGGTTTCTTGGAATTAGTTTAATCATTCCTAAGATTGTATTTCTGCTTTGTTAACACAGAGCCACAGTAATTTTATAGTCAAGAGTTAAGTCAGTATTACAACTAGGTTGATATAATTCTGAGGATTCTATATTATTTGGTCTTTCCATTCTGACTTTCTTTCCTTCCTGACTTTCCTTTCTGACTAAATTATTCCAAGCCTTGTGTGAGCTTCAATAATAGTTTTTCCTACCACTCTCCTGGTCCTTGAGTGAGTTCTGAGAATGTTTAAGCTTAAGATTTTCAGTTTTTCCCTGAAAGTTCTTCTGTATTTGGCTTCATGAAATTGTGTCCTATGCTTGCATAGATCGATATTCATTAAGAGAAATAAAGAAACTTCCATGAAAGAAACTTCTGTCAAACTCCTTCCTTGATAGTTTTGTTCTCTCTGGTATCCTGCCCCCACAAATGCCAACTGCTTTGTTCTATATGAACTTCTATCTCTATCTTCCCACCTCACGGCAACATAAGACACAATTTGCTCTGGAAACTATCCCTGTGTTGTAGTCTGAAGAGATGTCTTCACACTATATATCAAGTTGTAAAGCTGTGAGATTGTAGGGTTCATCTTGTTTGACTCCATTTTCTCAGGGATCCCAGTCCTGTTCTACCTTTCTTCCAATTTGCAAAAATAATTATTTCATGTAATTTTGTTCAGTTTTGTAAGTATGCATGGAAATTGATGCTGAGTGTTGTCTGGGCTGCATGTCTCCAGCAGGCCAGCCTATCTTCTTTTCATTGTGGCCAGTTTCCCAAAGCAAGAAGCAAGAGAGGGCAAAGACTAACCCACGAGCATGTTTCAAACCTCTGGGGTCCTTTTTCTTACATTCCATTGTCCTAAGCAAATCAGGTGATGAAGCCCAGAGTTAATGAGTGAAGGGATTAAACTAGGAAATGGGTAGGGAAAGATGTGATTTCTTTTTAGGGACCTTTACTATGATGACCAATCACACAAAATTTATCAGTAATTACAGTATTAATTATCTCCAGTAGAGAGATCACATCTGGAGCAATAGCATCTGTGGAAGATACTCCATGGTATAATGTATACTAATCCACCATATTCTTTGAAGATCAATTCTTCTTTTACAGACACTGAAAAGGTAAGTTAAATTGAGTTGTAATGGGAGTCCCCATTCCTGCATTTTCAAATTTTTTGAGGGTGGCAATAATCTTTGTGTACCAGAGGGGATGTAGTTTTGCATTTGACTTATGATTTTTATAAAAGAGGAAGCTCTAAGTTTTTCACGATTTATACTTCTATAATATCCTTCAATCCAAATATCAGGGAGCAATGAAGAGATTCTCCCATTTACTGAGTAAAATAATTTTAACTATATATGAAGAAACTGGGCAAATAAAAACAAGGTCTGTGAACCCTTGCTCCATTGTACTACAGATTCAGTTAAAAACCACTCATCACCTAAATTCAAGTGGATTACAGTGGCAGTCTGGATTCAAAGTATCAACATTAGGATTAGAGCTGGTGTGTAATAACCCATGAGCTTGCTACCTGACAGATGATCCTTTAGAGATTACTAGAAGGAAGATTTGTGGCAAACATTTATTATATGGTTCCACTTTAAGTTGTATGGACTATCTTTATTTTAGGGATTCTGAGTCTGCAACTAGTCCAGATCTTAGAATGGTATAATTGCAATGACTCAATTACAATGCCTCAAATGAGACCTATTTTCAACACAACTCAATATTTTTGTTTGTGGTAAGATATACATAATGTACAATTTATTCTATCAGCTTAAAGTGTACAGTGCAATGGCATTGTTACATTTTTCATATCTGGACCACCATCACCACCATCTACTCCAGAACTTCTTCAAATTCCCAAATAAAACTCCATACTCATTAAATAATAACTCCGTTTTCCCTACCCCCAACCCATTCTCTTTGTGAATTTGACACTCTAGGTATCTCATACAAGGGAAGGCTTCTCAGATATATTTTGGACATGACTCTTTCTTGGACCTGTGCATGTGCACTTTTTCCAAAACTCCCATGTGGACAATTGATCTTAAACGTCTTAACTTCCCAGAAGTATTATCCCTGTTTCTTCTAGGATCTTAGCCATTGGATTTCTTAATTTGTAATTTCTTGCCCCATCCACCAAAAGCCCCATTTTCCTCCCTGCAGTGCCAACGGCTGCCCACAGTTTTTCCTACCCTGGTATACCGGAGGCATGCCACTTTTGACCATCTGAAGTCTGAGTTAGGTAACAAAGACCAGTCACAAAAGCAACAGCCAGACAGGTTGCAAATTCTTTCCATGTTGCTCTCTTTGGTTCCTGGAGGGGAACTGGGGACTGGGCCACTGCTTTCCCCAAACTGTGTAGTGCTGGGGAATGGATGAGATAAGAGTAAATAAAAACACCACAAAATTTCCTATGATTTTGCAGGAGGCTTCTTCTTAATAGAGCATTCGCTTGTTGCTATGTATCTTTGACTGATTTCCAGAACTTCTATAAAGTTACTGTAGCTAATTTCTAGTTGTCTAATGATTCCATGGGGAAAGGAGTGCTTGGGGTTTTCTTGTCTGCCAGCTGGCTGATGTCACTCTTCCCCGCCTTAGATTTTTTGTTTTGTTTTTAAAGATTTTATTTTATTTTATTTTTATTTATTTGAAAGACAGAGATCACAAGTAGGCAGAGAGGCAGACAGAGAAAGAGGGGAAACAGGCTCCCTGTTTAGATTAGAAAGTCTTTGAGTTGAGGGGTGCCTGGGCGGCTTAGTCAGTTAAGCATCTGACTCTGTTTCTGCTCGTGTCATGAACTCAGGGTCATGAGATTGAGCCCCGAATTGTGCTCCTGCTCAGTGCGGCATCTGTTTGAGATTCTTTCCCTCTCTGTCTCCCTCCAGCTCCAACTCTGATCTTCCCCTGCCACTTGTGATATCTCTCTCTCTCTCTCTCTCTCTCTCTCTCTCAAATAAATAAGTAAATAAAATATTTTTAAAGATTTTATTTATTTATTTATTTGACAGACAGAGGTCACAAGTAGGCAGAGAAGCAGGCAGAGAGAGAGGAGGAAACAGGCTCCCTGCTGAGCAGAGAGCCCGATGTGGGGCTCAAACCCAGGACCCCGGGATCATGACCTGAGCCAAAGGCAGAGGCTTTAACCCACTGAGCCACCCAGGCACACCCCCATCTTAGGTTTTAAACTATTATTGTTAAGTGTCTTGGACTTAAATATAAAGAAATATTAAACATTTTTTTAAAGATTTTATTCATTTATTTGACAGAGGGAGAAAAAACACACACACAAACAAGGAGAGTGGCAAACAGAAGGAGAGGGAGAAGCAGACTTCCTACTGAGCAGGGAGCCTGATGTGGGACTTGATCCCAGGACCTTTGGATCCTGACCTGAGATGAAGTCAGACACTTAACCAACAGAGCCACGCAGGCACCCTTAAATGAATTTTTAATTTGCAGTTATGTTGATTATCTGTCACTCTCAGATGAACCTAATATAATTTATCAGAAAATTTCTATATAAAACATATCTGCAATCATTTGTATAAAATTTCAACGTATTAACATTAAATTTTGAAAACCAATTTTGTAATATTTAAAATTTCCTTAAAAATAAACTAATTTACACAACAAAGGCAGTCCTGAGAGCAAAATATATAGCGGTACAAGCCTTTCTCAAGAAACAAGAAAGGTCTCAGGTACACAACCTAACCCTACACCTAAAAGAGCTGGAGAAAGAACAAGAAAGAAAGCCTAAACCCAGCAGGAGAAGAGAAATCATAAAGATCAGAGCAGAAATCAATGAAATAGAAACCAAAAAAAAAAACAATAGAACAAATCAAGGAAACTAGGAGCTGGTTCTTTGAAAGAATTAATAAGATCTATAAACCCCTGGCCAGACTTATCAAAAAGAAAAGAGAAAGGATAAATAAAATCATGAATGAAAGAGGAGAGATCACAACTAACACCAAAGAAATACAGACAATTATAAGAACATACTATGAGCAACTCTACGCCAACAACTTTGACAATCTGGAAGAAATGGATGCATTCCTAGAGACATATAAACTACCACAACTGAACCAGGAAGAAATAGAAAGCCTCAACAGACCCATAACCAGTAAGGAGATTGAAATAGTCATCAAAAATCTCCAAACAAACAAAAGCCCAGGGCCAGATGGCTTCCCAGGGGAATTATACCAAACATTTAAAGAAGAACTAATTCCTATTCTCCTGAAACTGTTCCAAAAAATAGAAATGGAAGGAAAACTTCCACACTCATTTTATGAGGCCAGCATCACCTTGATCCCAAAACCAGACAAGGATCCCATCAAAAAAGAGAACTATAGACCAATATCCTTGATGAACACCCATGCGAAAATTCTCACCAAAATACTAGCCAATAGGATTCAACAGTACATTAAAAGGATTATTCACCACGACCAAGTGGGATTTATTTCAGGGCTGCAAGGTTGGTTCAACATCCGCAAATCAATCAATGTGATACAACACATTAATAAAAGAAAGAACAAGAACCATATGATACTCTCCATAGATGCTGAAAAAGCATTTGACAAAGTACAGCATCCCTTCCTGATCAAAACTCTTCAAAGTGTAGGGATAGACGGCACATACCTCAATATTATCAAAGCCATCTATGAAAAACCCACCGCAAATATCATTCTCAATGGAGAAAAACTGAAAGCTTTTCCGCTAAGGTCAGGAACATGACAGGGATGTCCGTTATCACCACTGCTATTCAACATAGTACTAGAAGTCCTAGCCTCAGCAATCAGACAACAAAAGGAAATTAAAGGCATCCAAATCGGCAAAGAAGAAGTCAAACTATCACTCTTTCCAGATGATATGATACTATATGTGGAAAAACCAAAAGACTCCACCCCAAAACTGCTGGAACTTGTACAGGAATTCAGTAAAGTGTCAGGATATAAAATCAATGCACAGAAATCAGTTGCATTTCTCTACACCAACAACAAGGCAGAAGAAAGAGAAATTAAGGACTCAATCCCTTTTACAATTGCACCCAGAACTATAAGATACCTAGGAATAAACCTAACCAAAGAGACTAAGAATTTATACACAGAAAACTATAAAGTACTCATGAAAGAAATTGAGGAAGACACAAAGAAATGGAAAAATGTTCCATGCTCCTGGATTGGAAGAATAAATATTGTGAAAATGTCTATGCTACCTAAAGCAATCTACACATTTAATGCAATTCCTATCAAAGTACCATCCATTTTTTTTCAAAGAAATGGAACAAATAATCCTAAAATTTATATGGAACCAGAAAAAACCTAGAATAGCCAAAGGAATATTGAAAAAGAAAGCCAAAGTTGGTGGCATCACAATTCCGGACTTCAAGCTCTATTACAAAGCTGTCATCATCAAGACAGCATCGTACTGGCACAAAAACAGACACATAGATCAATGGAACAGAATAGAGAGCCCAGAACTAGGCCCTCAACTCTATGGTCAACTTATCTTCAACAAAGCAGGAAAGAATGTCCAATGGAAAAAGGACAGCCTCTTCAATAAATGGTGTTGTGAAAATTGGACAGCCACATGCAGAAAAATTAAATTGGATCATTTACTTACACCACACACGAAAATAGACTCAAAATGGATGAAGGATCTCAATGTGAGAAAGGAATCCATCAAAATCCTTGAGGAGAATACAGGCAGCAACCTCTTCGACCTCAGCCACAGCAACATCTTCCTAGGAACATCGCCAAAAGCAAGGGAAGCAAGGGCAAAAATGAACTATTGGGATTTTATCAAGATCAAAAGCTTTTGCACAGCAAAGGAAACAGTTAATAAAACCAAAAGACAACTGACAGAATGGGAGAAGATATTTGCAAATGACATATCAGATAAAGGGCTAGTGTCCAAAATCTATAAAGAACTTAGCAAACTCAACACCCAAAGAACAAATAATCCAATCAAGAAATGGGCAGAGGACATGAACAGACATTTCTGCAAAGAAGACATCCAGATGGCCAACAGACACATGAAAAAGTGCTCCACATCACTCAGCATCAGGGAAATACAAATCAAAACCACAATGAGATATCACCTCACACCAGTCAGAATGGCTAAAATTAACAAGTCAGGAAATGACAGATGCTGGCGAGGATGCAGAGAAACACCTACACTGTTGGTGGGAATGCAAGCTGGTGCAACCACTCTGGAAAACAGCATGGAGGTTCCTCAAAATGTTGAAAATAGAACTACCCTATGACCCAGCAATTGCACTGCTGGGTATTTACCCTAAAGATATAAACGTAGTGATCCGAAGGGGCACGTGCACCCAAATGTTTATAGCAGCAATGTCTACAATAGCCAAACTATGGAAAGAACCTAGATGTCCATCAACAGATGAATGGATAAAGAAGATGTATATATACACAATGGAATACTATGCAGCCATCAAAAGAAATGAAATCTTGCTATTTGCGACGACGTGGATGGAACTAGAGGGTATCATGCTTAGCGAAATAAGTCAATCGGAGAAAGACAACTATCATATGATCTCCCTGATATGAGGGAGAGGAGATGCAACATGGGGGGTTGAGGGGGTAGGAGAAGAGTAAATGAAACAAGATGGAATTGGGAGGGAGACAAACCATAAGTGACTCTTAATCTCACAAAACAAACTGAGGGTTGATGGGGGGAGGGGGGTTGGGGGGGGTGGGATTATGGACATTGGGGAGGTTATGTGCTATGGTGAGTGCTGTGAAGTGTGTAAACCTGGCGATTCACAGACCTGTACCCCTGGGGATAAAAATATATTATATGTTTATAAAAAATAAAATTAAAAAAAAAAAACTAAATTACCTTAAAATATAAATCTCACATATTTGATGATTGATTATTTTGAAATCTTAAAAAAAAGTATAAGCAAAAATTTTAATAACAAGTATTAAAAAATTTACCACTAGTCTTTGACTTAAACCTATTCTAAATCTCAATACCATGGAATTAATCCATTATATTTATTATTTTTAATTCTGTAATTAGTGTATTCTTTTTAAAAAAAGATTTATTTATTTGAGAGAGAGAGAATGAGTGAGAGAAAGAGCATGAGTGGGAGGGGCAGAGGGAGAGAGAATCTCCAGCAGACTCCACACTGACCTTGCAGCCCAACATGGGACTGAATCTCACAACCTTGAGATCATAACCTGAGCTGAAACCAAGAGTCCGATGTCAGTGACACCCAGGCACCTCTGTGATTAGTATATTCTTAATTCATTGCCAGAAATATTTTTGGTATCTTTTTAGAGGTTCATAATATTATTTCAATACTTTTACAGGGTTGTAGGCAAATAGAAGATAATTCTCGGGCTAACTAGGGTTACTAGAGTTCAGCTATTATCTAACTGATTTTATTATTATTATTATTAGGGATAAGGAATCCAAGTGAAATAAAACTATAGCTACTGTAAAGTATAAACTACACATATCTTTATACTAAGATTCTAATTGTATGTTATCACCATTTCTACACACGCTTACAGACACACACACACACATCCATATACACATATACGCTTCTAGTTAGAATCCTTGTTTATGGGTGGGGAGCACTTATATTGGAAAATACATATGGGAAAAACATTTTGTCATTTAAAATGCATTTAAGTATATAAAATTATTTCTTTGCATTGAAAGTTTTTAGTTACTTTGCCCCCTTCCCACTTTCCTAATAAACTCTTAAGAGACAGAATCCATATTTTATTTATCTTTCATTGTTTAATTGCCAAACACATTGTTTAATTGCTAAAAATCTAGTGTGAAATGAGCACTCAATAACATTTAATAGAAAAATTATAAAGAGGGTCTTCTATTGGGCTTTTAATGATGACCTATCAAATTCTTAGAATTGTAAGCATATTTTCTCTACGTCAGAAAGGTTTTATAATACTAGAATCTCTTGTACAATATATACTCCTGTTTTTTGTCTTGTCCAAATACTGAATTATGAACAGTGAGGACACAATTAGCCATTACGTGCCGGTTACATAGATTTCCTTCTTCTTATATGACATCAGGTGTAGGTTACTGTCTCTTTCCTATGCAGTTGGGTATATAGAAAACTTATGGTCAATATAAGATGGAATGCCTTCAATGGTACATATACTCGTTTAATAAAAAGTATTTTTACTATTTAAAAATGCAGACAATTAAACAAACATTCCTTTGCTTACAAAAATTTTGAGCCACTCTTACTTCCAAATGAAGGTTTTACATAGAAACTGTCATAACATGGTGAAAACTTTCTTATTCCAATACCATATGGCAAGGATGTCAAACTCCTGAAATTTATGCCCATGTTCATGAATAAGAACATCAAAATCTTCTGAATCACTTTATTTACAACTTGAATTTTACAATAAATAATATGGCTAAAACAATTCATTTGAAAATACTTGTTCTCCATTTCCAGATTTTAAAACCTCATTAAAAGGAATGTTTTTATCCTCTTGTCTTAGAATCTACTGCCTTAAAGTGTTCTGCCATTTTTGGAACACTTTTCCTCTTTAGGATAACAACCACTGTTCTTTCAACCATTCTTAGATATCCTTAAGTATCATTCTTGTCTTAAGATTTAAATGTTCACTACAAATGCATTCTTTTCATTAGTTTGTGACACAGAAAACTCAAGATGCCCTTTGTTTCAAATTTAGTCTGAAATCAGCCACAAAGACTTGAGTCAAATCTGAACAGATGAAAGTGTGAGCAGGATACAAGATCCAGGCTGTTCTACAAAATAGTTAAAGCTCTGTGAATGAACGCAATCTCTTTAAGAGAATGTGTAGAAGAAGACAACGCTGGGAACTGGTAAAGAAGCCTGAAAGAGCTCTGAAGGACAAGGTGAAGGGAGAGCATATTGTGTAAACAAAGCAGGAGGTCACACATCAAACAGGAGGTGTGTTCAACCAAGCTAAATGCTGAGATATAGACCCCAAAAGACTTCCGCTTTGAAGATTACATAAGTCAGAACATTGTTCAAAAGCATGGCTATGCAGCTTTGTCTCTGTAAAGTTGTGTTTCTTGCCAAATTGCCAATAAGCTAAACATAAACAAAGAAAGAAAAGGACCAAAAAAAAAAAAAAAAGGAAGAAAATCTGCATCCATCTTTTTCTACTCCTGATACATTTTACTCCCCCATCCATGTGGGAAACAAAGGCTAAAGAAACAAATTAAATTTCCTTAGTACTTACAGCCCATTGACAAATCCTTGAAACAGGCAGAAATGACCACCCTCCAGGAACTCAGCTATCTCAATGTTGATACTTTGCTAAGGACAAAAGGCCATCTTAGCTTAACATTTTTTCCACCTCCAGGATCCTTTAAGTCTCTTTTAACATATAAAAATTCTTTTGGAAACTCCTTTATCTCTACCCTCCAAGATATATGTTAGCAATCACCCTCCAAGCATATGGCCCACTGATATACATCTGAAGGGTCTCACAACTAAGGTTTTATTAGACAGTAATAAATGACCTTTTCCTAAAAATAGCTAGCCCTCTCAAGGTCCTGGAAACCTTGCTTCTAAAATTCCTTAGAGACTTAACACTATCCCTAATCCCCTCCCAATTTGAAAGTACATCATCAGTCACCCATCACAATCCCAGTGCAGCTCTTTCTGCCCAGGGTTCCTGTCTTTGTGCTTTAATAAAACAACTATTTGCACCTAAGATAGCTCAATAATTTTTTCTTCACTGTTCACCCCAGAGCCTCAGAAAATACCTTTTTACATCTGACTAAATGTTATGCTCCTACTTGCATTTTAAACTAAATGCATCTAACAGATGGAGATCTTCCTATTTTGCTTCTTTTTTACATACAAAAGTGATATTCAGATTTTTCTCCTAATGGTTCATGTGCCATCAGCATCTCAATGACTTGTCAGAAAACAAAGAAGAAATACCATAGATAGACCTTGTTGGACCACCTGGGTGGCTTAGTTGGTTAAACAGCTGCCTTTGGCTCAGGTCATGATTCTGAGGCCCTGGGATCAAGCCCCACAGTCTTGGCCCCCCACCACCACCCCGTGCTTGGGCACATGCTCTCTCTCTCAAATAGATAACTATATCTATCTCTATCTCTATCTATCTATCTATACTAATATTATAAACAAATTTGAGACTTTTTCCTTCTACAAAAATGTTCTTTGATGACTCAGAAAACCCCTAATTCTCTCATCTTCCTTCCCCATTTTATTTTATTTTTTTTAAAGATTTTATTTATTAATTTGAGAGAGAGACAGTGAGAGAGAGCATGAGCAAGGAGAAGGTCAAAGGGAGAAGCAGACTCCCCATGGAGCTGGGAGCCCGATGCGGGACTCGATCCTGGGACTCCGGGATCATGACCTGAGCTGAAGGCAGTCGTCCAACCAACTGAGCCACCCAGGCGTCCCTTCCTTCCCCATTTTAAAGACGGACAAATTGAGATTTATAGATAGGAAGTTAATTCAAAGAATGCCTTATAATAAAAAAATAAATGCATAAAAATCACTTTTTATGTGCACTTTTTAAGTGCACTTTTCTAGAGCACTTTTCATGGACAAAATGTTTTTAATTATAGGTGAACAAATTGAAAAGAATGGAAGAATTTAAATGATGCACTTGTTTTTTTAATACCTGTTAACAGGTGCTAAAATCTGTTTGAATTCTCTGAATGAAGGTTTCTGTAACCCAAGTCTCATTATCATAAAACCCAAGATCAAAAAGACTATGAAATATTGAGTGTGATTTAGTTTTCAAATGCAAAGCAGCAGCTGGATTAAAGCACAAGGCTACCAGAAAAAACCTGGAGAGAAGCAACTGACATCTTTAGTCATCTGGTGTGCTCTCAGACAATGAACAGACTGATTGGATGTAGAAAAATGGGAAAATTCATCATATTCTTATTCTAATAAGTTTCATCTCAGGAAATTGATATGTGGCAAGCTACAACAGGTCATTCTTTTACTCAGCAAAGGAAAAAGAAGTGATTGATACTTGGAGGACAGAGGTAGAAATAAATTGTTTTTTTTTGCTAAATTTATATTTACCCTTTAAATAACACTATTTATGAAAGTTTTCAGTCCAAGACAAGTTTTTCTACAGCTCATATATATGTATATGTTTATATATGAATCTATATGCATATACGTATATAAATATGAGTGTGTATGTATTTATTTATAGGGAGGAAAGAAGGATGGAACGAAGGAAATTCAAACGAAGTCAGTCATCAATATATTACCCAAAGAAACTAATTTATGTTATTTTTTATTGAATATGTATTTTATATTACAAATAAATGAAAATTCAAAAGAAGGCCAACTTTACATACCATAAACATATGTAAATATGTGGGGAGCAGTGAAGAGAATAGTAAGAATCACCTCTGAAACCATAAGACACTAAGGTAATACAAAGAATGCTTTAAAAAATTAAGAATGATATGCTCCCAACTTTGATAAATGTTCAATATAAGAATAAACTATTTAGAGATAATTTTATTGTGAGACAAAAGAACTGTTAAATGGTTAAACATATCATTTAGTATGCATTTATTAGTTATGTCACCTGATAGCCCTTGCCTAATGATAATCATTGAATTTATTGCTAAGAGGACTGACTCTGTTTCTCTCATAGCAGGAATAATTCTATTAAGCTATAGACCAGAATGTATTGAGGAAAAAAACGAACATAGTTACAAGAAGAAGAAAGAAAGGAAAGAAGGAAGGAAGGAAGGAAGGATGGAGGGAAAGAAGGAAGGAAGGGAAATTAAAATTGCTCCATGTAATTGCAAACTCCAGTGTTATTGTTTTGTTTGTTTGGGTTTTGGCTCTTCCCATTTAAAATAAAAAAATTTTAAAAAAATTAAAAAATTAAAAAAAACGAAAAACAAACACAAAGCATGGTCAGTATTAACTCTAAGGAAGTAGTATAAGTTAAGTAGATGAGAAATATAATTGAATTGCGGAACAAGGAGGAAGAAGACTGGATTCAGAGAATAGCTAAAGTATTAGCAGGTATATATATGAGTAGGATACATCCTAATTATTATTATTAGCATCAATTAACAATATGGAGACAAGGACAAAAAAGATTAGTTTGAAGGTTACTCTTAAATTGTACAGGCATGAGATTTTTTTTTTCTTCCTTAACTGTTGTCTTCATGCTCCTAATGTCCTTAGTAATGGCTTTGTTTTGCTTCATATATATATATATATATATAAAACACACACACACACACACATACACATATATATATATATATATATATATATATATATATATATACACAGTAAAATAGTATATGTGTTTTGCAGAAGACATGGGTAAATGTTAGAATGTCCAGATTAAAATAAATTACTAATTACCCTGCCCAGCTAGAGATTATCATTGTTAAAATGTGCCTATCATTTCTACCTTTTTCCTCTCTTAAGCAATGATTCCAAGTCTACATAATGAATAATCTGTTTTCTTCTGCTTTCCCATCTGTAAATGCAGTTAATCAATTGCCTTCATCACAAATTTGCAAGGATAAAATGTGAAAATCTTTAGAGCAGTGACTGGTCTTAACTAACATGTTCAGGTCAAACAATGAATTTTTTTTCAAACCAGTTATGTTTCAGTTACTGCTATAAGCCAAGGATAGCTAACAGAAATACAATGTGAAAATATCTACATTAAAAAAGAAGAAAGACCTAAAGAGTAAGGTAAACAATCTAACTTTAAATCTCAAAAAACTAAAAGGAGAGCAAACTAAGCCCAAAGTTACAAGATGGGTGGGAATAATAAGGATTAGAGCATAAATAAATAAAATACAGAATAGAAAAACAAAAGAGTGAAACTAGGAGTTTTCTGAAAGTTTTTTTTTGTTTGTTGTTTGTTTGTTTGTTTGTTTTTAAGATTTTATTTATTTATTTGACAGAGAGAGAGAGATCACAAGCAGGCAGAGAGGCAGGCAGAGAGAGGGGAGGAAGCAGGCTCCCCGCAGAGCAGAGAGCCCGATGCGGGGCTCGATCCCAGGACCCTGAGATCATGACCTGAGCCGAAGGCAGCGGCTTAACCACTGAGCCACCCAGGCGCCCCTTGTTTTTGTTTTTTAATAAAAGTAAAAAACCTGAGGTAGGCTAATTAAGGAAGAAAGAGAGAAGACAAAATCAAAAATGAAAGAGGAAACATTAAAAATTATGTCAGAAATTAAAAATATCATAGAGAACTGTTATAAACAAGTATATGTCAATAAATTTGACTATCTAGAGGAAATGGATACATTCTTAGAAAAATATTACCTATCAGAATTGAATCAAGAAAAAACAGAAACCCTGAATAGACCAATAACAAGTAAGGAGATTGAATAAGTAAGCAAAACTTCTCAACAAAGAAAAGTCCAGTACCATATGGCTTCCCAAGCAAATTCTACCAAATATTTAAAAATTAGTACCAATACTTCTTAAACTCTCCCAAAAATAGAAGAGGGAATACTTCTAAACTCTCTTTATGAGGCCAGTGTTCCTTTGATATCCAAGCCAGAGAAAGGCACCTCCAGAAAGCACAGCTACAGACCAATATCCTTGATCAATCAGACCCCAAAATCATCAATGAACTATTAGCAAACCAAATTCAATGACACATTAAAAGGATTATACACCGTGACCAACTAGGATTTATCTCTGCAACACGAGGATGGTTCAATATATGCAAATCAATCAACATGATCAACCATGTTAAGATAGTGAAAGAATAAAATTATATGATCATCTCAAAAGGTTAAAAAAAAAAAAGTTTGACGATACCTAACACCCTTTCATGATACAAACGCTCAACAAATAAGGTATAAAAGAGAGTTAAGTCAACACGTTAAAGGCTATATATGAAAAGCCCATACCTAATATGATACTCAAGAGGGTTAAAACTGACGGCATTTTACCTAAGATCTGGAATAAGTCAAACATATTCACTCTTGCCACTTCTGTTCAACATGTTCTGGAAGTCCTAGGCAGAACAATTAGTCAAGTAAAATAAATAAAAACATGTCCAAATTGGAAAAAAAAGTAATCTCTCTTCACAGATGGCATGATCTCATTTGCAACAAAAACACTGTTAGAACTAAAAAATAAATTCAATACAGTTAAACAATACAAAATGAACATACAGAAATCATTTGTATCTCTACATACTTAACAATGAACTATAGAAAAATAAAATTAAGAAAATAATACCATTTACAACTACATCAAAAAGAACAAAATATTTGGGAATAAACTTAACCAAGAAGGTGAAAAATATGTTTAAAATAAATGCAAGTAAATGGAAAGATATTTCATATTCCTGGATTGGAAGAATTAATATTGTTTAAATGCCCATACTTGCCAAAGTGATCTATAAATTCAGTGTAATCTCTATCAATATTTCACCAGAATTTTTTATACAAAGATAACAATTAATCCTAAAATTCATATGCAACCCCAGAGACTCCAAATACTCAAAGAAATCTTGAGAAAGAATAATGCTGGAGGTATTATGGCTCTGGAATGAAAACAGACATATAGATCAATAGAACAGAATAAAAACCCAGAAATAACAACACACATATATGGCCAACCACTCCTTCACAAAGGTGCCAAAATACACAAAAAGGAAAGGATATTTTCTTCAGTAAATGATGTTGAGAAAGTCACATATAAGCATGCAGAAAAATGAAATTGGACCCTTATCTTACACTATATTAAAAAATAAGCTCAAATACATTAAATGCTTAAACATGTCGACCTGAAACTGTAAAACTCCTAGAAGAAAACATGGAGGAATAACTTCTTGACATTGATCTTTTCTGTTATTTCTTTGATGTGACATCAAAAGCATAAGAAACAAAGCAAAAAATAGACAAGTGGGACTATGTCAACCTAAAAAGCTCTGCCTAGAAAAGGGAACAATCCAGAAAATGAGAAGACAACTTATGAAATGTGAGAAAATTTTCCCAAGCTGTATCTGATGAAGAGTTAATATCTGTAATATATAAGGAGCTTCTACCATTCAATAGCAACAACACAGCCCAATTACAAAAATGAACAAAGGAACTCAATAGACATTTCTCCAAAGACATGCAAGTACTCAACAGGCACTGGAATACATCCTTAACGTTTCTAATCATCAGGAAAATGCAAATCAAAATCACAATGAGATATCCCCTCAACAGCAGTTAGAATGACTATTTTCAAAACACAAAAAAAAGTGTTGGCAAAGATATGGACAAGAGACAAACATTGTATACTGCTAGTGGGAATATAAATTTGTGCAACCACTATGGAAACCAGTATAGAGATTCTTCTGAAAATTAAAAATAGAATTACCATATGATCCACCACTCCCACATCTATGTATATTAGCATTGCAAATGAAATCATGATCTTGAAGAGATCTCTGTACCCCCATGTTCATTATTTACAATAGCCAAGAGATGGAAACAACTTAAATGTCAATCTCCAGCTGAATGGAAGAAGAAAATGTGGTGTATATATCCACTGGAATATCATTCAGTCTAAAAAGAAGGAAACCCTACCATTTGTAACAACATGGGTGAACCTAGAAGATATTACTCCAAGTGAAATAAGTCAGACACAAAGGAACAAATATTACATGATACCACTTATATGAAGAGTGTAAAGTAGACTCATAGAAGCAGGGCGTAGAGTGGAATGATGGTTGGCAGGGACTGGAGGGAAGGGAAAATGGGAAGGTATTAATCAGGGGGTGTAAAGTTTCAGTTATATGAGATAAAAATGAATCCTAGAGATTTACTGTACAGAATACTGCCTATAGCTCAAAATACTACATTGTCTACTGAAAAACTTGTGAAGATGGTAGATCTTTGGATAAATACTCCTATCACACACACCATAATAATAATGAACAAAGAGCGTAGAAGGAAACTTTTGGAGGTGACAGATATGTTTACAGTGTAGATTTTGATGATAGTTTCATGGATGTTTACTTTTCTCCAAACTCATCAAATTGTATACATTAAATTTATATAGCTTCTTATGTGTCAATCATACCTCAATAAATAATTAAAAGAAGAAGTATAATATATGTCATAACTTTAAGCCAATTATATAACCTTAACTTTTTTTTTTTTAACCAACCACATAAAAAAAGTAGAATGAATCAGGTAAAAAAGTATAGTAATATATTTTATTTAAATAAACATATCCACAATATTATCATTTAGCACCCCACAAATATGATCATTATTAACATATTTGACATGCTTTTATACCAAACATTCAAATTTTGGTGTGTATTTTATACTAACAGTACATCCTAATAGGGAGTAATCACATTTTTAAGTGCTTGATAGCCTCATGTGGGTAACTGTTGTAGTCTTAGGTAGCAAAACTAGCCACTGATGATAAAGCACAAAAGGAAACAGATACTGACCCCATCTTAAAAGCAAATCCTGCAGAAAATAAAAAAATAAAAAAAAAAAAACATGAAACTGAAATAGGGTAACGTGAACAGTAATCAGGAAAATGGAGACAGGTATTTCTTTAGCTTAGACAAGGAATCTCTGACAAGGCAGCTAGCCCTTACAATGAGATTTGAATAATTTAAAAAAAGAAAAAATGGGAGAAGAAAAGACCCGATTAAACACAAATCTACTGCCATTTTCCTGAAGGAAAAGCAAACAAACAAACAAACCAAAGGGGAAATAACCCAGTCAGGTTGGTTGAAATCGGCTAGAGGAGGAACTAGAAAGTAGATGAGGTGAGGAGAAATACTGAATGTAGGTCAATAGAGCCTTAGCCCCCAAGATAGGATACTTGGGCTTTATTCAGTTTGCCATGAGGTTACAGAGGGACATGTGCAAGGGGCCGACAGGACCTGCTCTGTGATTTAGGAAGACACTACTGGTTTTGAAGAATGAGTGAGCTGCAGGGTCAGAATGTGGAAAAAGTGAGTGGCTTAAACAATAATTTATTTTCTTATAATTCTGGAAACTAGAATTCTGACATTAAGGTAATGACAGGTTGATTTCTTCTGATAGACTCTTTCCTTGGCTTGGAGATGGCCATCTTTATCTGGTGTCTCCACATGGTCTCTCTGTGCCTATCCCCTAAAGTCCTCTTATAAGGACACCAGTCATACTGGATTAGAAACCACTCATAAGACTTCATTTTATTCAATACTTCTTTGAAGGAAGGTACTATCTCAAAATATGGTTATACCCTTAAGTACTGAAGGCTACAACTTGAACTTATGAATTTAGAGAGAGACACGAAACAGTCCATAGCAAGCATCACTAAATATTTCAAAGGTGTTCTGTGGACCAGAATTTGGGTATTCCAATAAAAGATGTTATCCTGACTTCCCAATCAAGTTGTCTTATGAACCATCTCCCAAATACACTCTTTGTTCACCCACACATGCACCATCTCTTTCCAATAACTTACCAAAATGCTATTATATTTCAAGTCCCAACTCATGTTCTACAACTCTTCTTAGCAAGATTTGGGTTGAGAACTAAATTTATCAAAACCCACAGCACATTGCTTCCTCCTTCACTTCTCTTCCTTTACCCCCTTCCTTTTTTTCTTCCTATTTTTATCTCTTCTCTTTCACCCCATTCTACCCTTTCTTCCCTCTCACTGCCACTTTCACACTCTATATTATGAAAGTTTTCCTGAGTTTATAGACATTACTTATCAATTATAAAATAGTTCTCCTAAAAATAATATAGTTACTACATGTGATCCATCTTCTCAAAAAGTTTATGTTACTTACCAAATGACTATAAGCTCCCTGAGAAAAATACATGCATGGCTTTTCTTTGTATCTCACATAGTGATATGCTCAATATGGTGACAACTGCTTTATTTTTATGGACATACTATTTAAAATAATTGTTTTGGTGATAGTAAGAATAGCAATAGAAATCTTTCAATTACAATCTTTTCTCCATAAAATTTGCTATTACACCAACTGGGAGCTGGTACATTTGTTTAAATTCTGCTCACACACCAATGGTCAATTATGTAGCAAGCTATCTTATCCTAAGTTATTGTGTTCCTCTCTCTTGTTCAGAATCCTACTGAAACCAAAGCTCATATACTCCTCCAGCAATGCAATTTTCTTTTTATCCTAACTCCCTGCAAAGCACCATAGCAGTCTGAGCCATAATTATATTTATCATAATGTCTACCTTAGCTCTTATCTCCCTTCCAAGATTGTCAGGTCTTGAGGGTCTGACCTAAGTTCTAGGTATCTTTATATCCATTACTGGAAGAAATATTTATTGTTAAATGAATAAATACAAAATAACCACTTGAGCATTTTCTGTTTTCATATACACTCATACATTGTTAGAAGCCCTTAAAAAGGTACAGTTTTGAAATAAATGGTAGGAGAGTTTTTACCTTGTTTAATATAATGAGAAAGAGAAAGAATAAGATCAGGACAGAAATAGCTGACAGTAATAAATATTGACAATAACTGACAATTTAAAAAATACATATCTGCCTAATCAGAGCATAGGGCTGGGAATCAACTGAGAATAATTTGTTACCAGCTCAGCTACTGAATCCTTGAGAGCTGACACACAGGTGAAAGGAGAGAACGGTTATAGAGGTTATTAACACTAATGAGGACTATTTTTTTTAAGTGATGTTTGAAGTGGGGATTTACCAGATCAGGTAATAGAACTGATTGATGTATTAATGGGCTGAATATATCATTCATTTGTTCATTCAAAAATATTTAATGAGTCTATTTTCGTGTGTGGTGTATCTCAATGTGAGAAAGGAATCCATCAAAATCCTTGAGGAGAACACAGGCAGCAACCTCTTCGACCTCAGCCGCAGCAACATCTTCCTAGGAACATCACCAAAAGCAAGGGAAGCAAGGGCAAAAATGAACTATTGGGATTTTATCAAGATCAAAAGCTTTTGCACAGCAAAGGAAACAGTTAATAAAACCAAAAGACAACTGACAGAATGGGAGAAGATATTTGCAAATGACATATCAGATAAAGGGCTAGTGTCCAAAATCTATAAAGAACTTAGCAAACTCAACACCCAAAGAACAAATAATCCAATCAAGAAATGGGCAGAAGACATGAACAGACATTTCTGCAAAGAAGACATCCATCCAAATGGCCAACAGACACATGAAAAAGTGCTGCACATCACTCGGCATCAGGGAAATACAAATCAAAACCACCATGAGATATCACCTCACACCAGTCAGAATGGCTAAAATTAACGAGTCAGGAAATGACAGATGCTGGCGAGGATGCGGAGAAAGGGGAACCCTCCTACACTGTTGGTGGGAATGCAAGCTGGTGCAACCACTCTGGAAAACAGCATGGAGGTTCCTCAAAATGTTGAAAATAGAACTACCCTATGATCCTGCAATTGCACTGCTGGGTATTTACCCTAAAGATACAAACGTAGTGATCCGAAGGGGCACGTGCACCCGAATGTTTATAGCAGCAATGTCTACAATAGCCAAACTATGGAAAGAACCCAGATGTCCATCAACAGACGAATGAATAAAGAAGATGTGGTATATATACACAATGGAATACTATGCAGCCATCAAAAGAAATGAAATCTTGCCATTTGCGACGATGTGGATGGAACTAGAGGATATCATGCTTAGCGAAATAAGTCAATCGGAGAAAGACAACTATCATATGATCTCCCTCATATGAGGGAGAGGAGATGCAACATGGGGAGTTAAGGGGGTAGGAGAAGAGTAAATGAAACAAGATGGAATTGGGAGGGAGACAAACCATAAGTGACTCTTAATCTCACAAAACAAACTGAGGGTTGATGGGGGGAGGGGGGTTGGGAGGGGAGGTGGGGTTATGGATACTGGGGAGGGTATGTGCTATGGTGAGTGCTGTGAAGTGTGTAAACCTGTTGATTCACAGACCTGTACCCCTGGGGATAAAAATATATTATATGTTTATAAAAAATAAAATTAAAAAAAATATTTAATGAGAAAATTTTAGGAGCTAGACACTGGGGATGTGGCAGGGAACAAAAAGATAGGATTTTACCTTCATGAAATTTATATTTGATTGGGGATTGCAGATAACTTAATGAATAAGAACACTGAAAATAAAAGTAATATTAACTTCTACAAAGGAAATAAAAAAGTTGAGTATGTCATCAAAAAAAGGTTATTTGCTGAGATACTCTAAACAGAATCTGGAAATGCTCTCTGAGAAAGGGACATTTATTTGATCTCAAGGATCAAAATAGGGAGTTTCATTAAGATTTGGAAGAATAGTTAAGGTTAAACATCCAACTCTTGATTTTGGCTCAGGTCATGATCTCAGGGTCTGTGTTCAGTACAGAGTCTGCCTGAGTATCTCTGTCTCCCTCTCCCTCTGCAACTCAAACCCCCACCCCCAATAAATAAATAAATAAAACCTTTAAAAATTTTTGGAAGGGGAGAACTGACAGAACAATTATATGACTCCGGCTCTATATGACTGTGAAGCAGTTAAATATTTTTCCATGTGGGAAAAGAAAGTTGTCTTATTAAACACGATCACAGTATGCAGTGCTACGAAAAGGTGATTAAAATCTCAGCAACATACAATATGAAGCTTCAGTTTAGCCCAGAAATCTGCGTCAGTCCAGAAACAATGGATCTAGACTAGGCGTGGTTGGAAGAGGTAGTGGGTCTGTCCTGCATCTCATCCTTCCGGGGCCAGCAGGCTAGATTAAGTGCATTCTTAAGATAATCGTAACAGAGGAGCAAGTGAGTAAACTGAGACAAACCTATTTCAAGGTTATGCCCAATCATGTGTGACAACATCCAGTTGTCTGGAGTCACATCGTTGAGCATAATGTCCAGAATGGAGTACGTGCACTCCTAGAGAGGTCAGGAAGCATTGTGAATATTTCTGAATAATAATATCTACCATGTGAGGGTTGCCTGGCTGGCTCAGTCAGTACAGCATGAGACTCTTGAGTCTTGGTGTCATAAATTTAAGCCTCACATTGGGTGTAGAGATTATTTTAGAAATAGTGAGGGGCACCTGGGTGGCTCAGTGGGTTAAAGCCTCTGCCTTCGGCTTGGGTCATGATCCCAGCGTCCTGGGATCGAGCCCCACATCGGGCTCTCTGCTGGGCGGGGAGCTTGCTTCCCTTCCTCTCTCTCTGACTACTTGTGATCGCTGTCTGTCAAATAAATAAATAAATAAATAAATAAGATCTTAAAAAAAAAATAGTGGAAATGCCTACCAATTAAATGAGAATAAAGGTAAAATTTTGAGGATCTATTAGCACTCAAAGCCAGTCCTTATGTGTCTTTCATCCTGCCTTTACTATTTTACTATTATTTTGCTACACAACATGAATGCATGCTGATATATCCTTACAAGAAGCAGGGAACACTACATAAATCCATAGACACCTTTAGCTGAAGTTTGGGTACATAGGACTCTCCCTAAAGAACTATCCCTTGTTCAGAGTCCTGGGCAGATTATAAAACCTCAGTGATTTCCACCTTCAATCTGAGAACAAACTTCTGCTAAATTAGCCCTTCCAGCAACCTCAACACTTCAAACTGTAACAAGGTTTAAATTGAAACAAAGAAATTCTTTAACCTCTTATATGGGTTAGTTACCATTCACTGTCCATTTGGTGATAAGAAATTAATACTTATTTGAAAAAATATCAATTATCACTGGATTTGAACTGGGAAATGGCTTAGTTTAGGTGGCATTTCACACTACATAAAATCTGTAATTTAATTTATGACATTCTGAATAGTTAATAGTTAGAATATTGAGTATTTTTTGAAGTTTTTTAAAAGATCTTATTTGTTTATTTATTTGACAGAGAAGAGACAGCAAGAGAGGGAACACAAGCAGGGGGATGGGACAGGAGGAAGCAGGCTTCCCACAGAGCAGGGGGCCTGATGTGGGGCTTGATCCCAGGACCCTAGGATCATGACCTGAGCCAAAGGCAGATGCTTAACAACTGTAGGAGCCACCCAGTTTCCCCAATCTTTTGAGGTTTGAAGGCTGCTAATGTGAGACATAAATTTTAAATTTTCATATAAAATAAGTTTATGGCTTTTAAAATTAAGAGTTAACAAATGATGTAATACGTTGGTGACGATGATGTAAAGCTTCAAATATTGCACGATTTCTTAGGGTTTCATTATTTAAGGCTACAAATCTCAAAGAGGTGTTTGTAATCTAATGTTACTAAAAACCCAGGATTCAGGTTTGATATCTTCACAATGAGGCTACCATAAAAAATTAGTAGAATTCATAAGAATATTGTTAAGGTAATTTTAGCTCCGAAGTCAAACTATTCCAAGTCCCTTTGTAGGCGTCCAAACTTGAAAAAGGTAGACAGTTGTAGTACAAATTGAAGTCACAAGAGGGTAGTCTTTCCACAGGAAAATGTTAATGTTTTTTGTTTTCCTGTTCCATCAGCACTTAACACTATTAAATTTCAAATTGTAGAGACTATGTTGATTGAAGTTAGACTTTATGACCTACAATTTTTATAACCACAAGTATTTAAAGCTGTTTTGCTGGAGGGATAATATAATAAAATGAAATAAGTGGGGATAGACCATGATACATTTATAACCATAACACACTATTTCAGTAGTTCGGATTTCTTGCTTAAATAAGTAACATTTATCTAAGTAAATCCATTTTTCAAAGAATGGCATGTTTGTGGAATTTTTTTTTTAATTTTTTTTTTTTTTAAGATTTTATTTATTTATTTGACAGAGAGAAATCACAAGTAGGCAGAGAGGCAAGCAGAGAGAGAGGAGGAAGCAGGCTCCACGCCGAGTGGAAAGCCCGATGTGGGGCTTGAACCCAGGACCTGGGATCATGACCTGAGCCGAAGGCAGCGGCTTAACCCACTGAGCCACCCAGGCGCCCCATGTTTGTGGAATTTTTAAAGAAAAAGCAGATCGTCTCAAATCATACATAGATTCCATTAGTTTGGGTTAACTGTCTTCTTCTCTCTTTAGAACAAATGTACATTTCCCCCCCACTAATTTGCTACGCGACTGGTTTTGTTTTTTATTCTATTTGAGTGCTTGGTTGAAACTATTTACCAGGATCTGTACCAAAAGAAAATGTTTATTCTTTTTTTGCCTTTAAATTTGAGTAGTCCAGTATGTCAAAGCTCTATTGTCCTATAAACTAGGAGATGTTAATTCGCATCCCAGATCTCTTACTAATTAGCCAAGCAGTATAGTTTATGGAAACCAATGTGATTCCACTGATTTCTTCAGTTGTTTTACCTATAAAATGAAGAGCTTGAATATCTATACTTGGAGGTGTTTCCTTTACTTTTTCCTTCCCCATTCTTTCTTCTAACGCTGATTTCTTCACGATTTTACACGGTGAAGAAGATCATAAAAGCAAGAGTTAATTCATGCTGTACCTGATTCGATTCTTTTCTAGATTTGCTTTGATAAGGATATTGTTTTTCCATGAAGCAGATTTAAATGCCAACTGATTTCAAACCAACAGTGTTTAAAAGCCGTTGGTTTATCTTATTTTTCCTCCACTGCTCCTTAAAATTCTCACTCAAAGCATGAAAGAACATAGAATCAGGAATCAGGACTTTAAATCAAAGGTAAAATGAGAGATTAATAACTTTCTTCTTGTCTCAAAAGCCCATCCCAAGAATTGTATGTACTAAAAAGAGTGGAGTAAATTATAATCTGCAATGTTAGCCCCCAGACTTATTTAAATTATGCTCTTAGCACACTAAGCAGTGAATTTCTCTTTATGAAGAAATTGAGTAAGGGGTGCCTGGGTGGCTCAGTGGGTTAAGCCTCTGCCTTCGGTTCAGGTCATGATCTCAGGGTCCTGGGATCGAGCCCCACATTGGTCTCTCTGCTCAGCAGGGAGCCTGCTTCCTCCTCTCTCTCTGCCTACTTGTGATCTCTCTCTCTGGCAAATAAATAAACAAAATCTTTAAAAAAAAGAAAAAAAGAAAGAAAGAAATTGAGTAAGGGGGCCACATGTTGGGATTACCTGGATGTCACTGCCCATGCTCCCTGTTTGCCGAGGATGAAGGCAGCTGTTTCAGGAACTGTCCTCTTCTTCAGCAAGTGTAATATGAACAAAAGATGAGAGACTGACCTTTCCAGCTCTAGGGACATGATTCTTCAGTCAGAGATGTGCAAATAGCCAGGCTTCTTGACTGGAGCTTCAAAACAATATCTCAAACTCAATTCTAATTAGCAATAAAAGAGCTATTTACCTGGAAATGATGTTGTTACACAGGTGTGTTGCTGCTGGAAAAGCCATTCTACACTCAGCTCAACAATGTGCATATGTTCATCTTGTTTGACTTGGTTTATGATTAGATGCAGTAGTGCTGGCAAATAAATTGTTTCCGAAATGTTAACTACCTCATGCAGAAGAATGGTTTGCTATCTTTTTAGTATGTGGGTTTGTTCCATTCATTAGACAATTTCTGTCCTCTAAATTTACTCAAAGACAAAACTGTACAGAATCTCAGTCCCTCACTCTCTGTGCGGATAGAGAAAGAGGAATCAGAGCATAAATACGAATAGGGAGACCCCTTTTTACAAGATGGAAATTTAGCTTCTCTGTTCTCCCTATTCCTCTTATCGCTTAAGGTTAAGGAGGCAGAGAAAAGGAAGTGAGCAGAAGGAATATAGAGATGTGGCACATCAGGCAGGTGGCTAAAGTGATTCTAAGATGCTCTATGGATCTACAGGACCAGAAATAGATGCTAATGGCCAGAGATTTACATAGCTTTGCCACACTGAGAGGAGCGATGTGGGGTAAGGAAACTAGGACAGTAGTTTTTAGCTGTTTTCCTCACCAATAGGCAAAAGGCTAAATAAAGCAGGCAAGGAAGGAAACTAATATATATCTAGTCCAACTATATACCAGGTGCTCTGTCAAAGCCTCAAAATAACCCTGAAAAGTTGATGCCATTAACTCCATTGTTCAAAAGAGGAAACAAAGGCAGAAGAGAACTTGAAAAATTTGCCAAAGTTCTCATTAGTGCCAAAGCATAAAAACCAAAGCATACGTTTTTCCTTTTTTTTTTTTAAGATTTTATTTATTTATTTGACAGAGAGAAATCACAAGTAGGCAGAGAAGCAGGCAGAGAGAGAGGAGGAAGCAGGCTCCCTGCTGAGCAGAAAGCCCGATGTGGGGCTCGAACCCAGGACCTGGGATCATGACCTGAGCCGAAGGCAGCGGCTTAACCCACTGAGCCACCCAGGCGCCCCTCCAAGCATACGTTTTTCAAAGGCCAACTATCTAAAATAGTTTTAAGAACTCTAAGCTGCTTTTTAAAAAAAAAAAAAAAAAAAAGACCCAACCATCCCTTGCTGACCTATTCTCACGATTTCCATACCAGGTTTCTTTGTCTAGAACTCTTCAATGGTATTTTTCTTTTGTTACAGAAAAGAATAAAAAGTTCTTTGTCAACGAAGACCATACCAGAATTAGGGCACCTCAGTTTCAACAAGGTTTCTTTCTCAATAATATATTTCCCTTTTTTTCTTCTTGCCAGGGGAAGTAAAAAATGCTTCATGAATATTCAGAAAGTGAGATGTTCTGATAGCTACTATCACTCACCTATAAAGCAATATTGGATGAAAATAAGGAGTTGGAGCATTCTGAAAATAAGGAAACCATGGAACAAAAGACACCTAATACATTGAATTGGTATTTAAAATGCCCATGGGCCCTTAGCTCAGTTCTCATAAATATATATCAAACTTCAAATCATCTCTGATTAAAATTCTCTGATTTATTAAACATACCTTCATCAAAAATTTAAAAATATTTTAATACATAAGCATTAAAGAAATTTCTGGTCAGAACAGCGAAAATCTGATATTTGCCAGATTCATTTGATATTGCCCTCTTCCCAAAGCAATAAAGAATAATGGTAACAGACAAATAAAAATAAAGCCATTCATAAGATATTGTGTAATGACTAACTGAGCATGTGTCAGAGGAAATGAGAATGAGGAGCAGTCAGCCCTGACCTCTTTCCTTTGCCCGGGGCATCAGAGGGGTATTCTATTTCAATGGCAGTTTATATTCCACTTGGACGTTTTTAGAAAATGCCATTTACATTCTAAGAAAATGAAATAGGTACATTTTCTTTAAAAAAGTATTTTAGTACTTTTAATGAAAACTACAGATATCGGGGCCCCTGGGTGGCTCAATCGGTTAAGCACCTACCTTCAATTCAGGTCGTGATCCCAGGGTCCTGGGATCAAGTACTGCTTTGGGCTCCCTGCTCATCAGGGAGTCTGCTTCTGCCTGGCCCTCTGCTCCTTCCCCCTCTCCTGTGCTCGCTCTCTCTGCTCTTTCTCTCCCTCTCTCAAATAAATAAAATCTTAAAAAAAGCTACCCATGTTGTAGGTAGAATGAACTTGGAAAGTACTGTTCAATTATGAACACAGTTCAGAAGGAGTTGAACTTAATCTTCGGTTCTTCTCCAAAGAACGTTATTTTTGTCCAAAAATTGGGAGGTTATGAGACTCCTTTATATTTAAAAATAAATGACTACCGCGAAAGTACCTCTGTTTCTTGAAATAGTTTAGTATTTTTAAAAAATGAGCTTTGGATTGACTATTTCAAATATACTCATTAAATTAGACTATCACTAAAATGTTTAGTGTTGTTCACTCATAAACACACACACATGAGTTTGGCACTTAACTATTATAGAAGCCTGAGAGCCAACAGATCTTCTGTCTCAGTAAGTGGAGATGTGTGTAATGGAGGGGGCATCAGTTTTCTGTTAAAAATATATTAGTTAGATTCCTTAGCAAAAAATAGAAAAAAAAATAGTGGATGAGATTTCCTCATCCACTGGTTCTCAGCCTTGACTCCATTCAGCATATGAAAAGCTTTTCCTTTCCTTTTTTTTTTTTTTAAGATTTATTTATGTGTGTGTGTGTGTGAGAGAGAGAGAGAGGGAGAGAGAGAGAGATAAAGAGAGAGAGTGAGCATGAGCAGAGAGAGAAGGAGAGGAGAGAGAGAATCTCAGGCAGACTCCCCACTGAGCACAGAGACCCTGAGATCACAGCCCTGAGCTCATGACCTGAGCTGAAATCAAGAGTCAGACATTTAACTGACTGAGCCACGTAGGCACCCCCAATATCTGAAAAGCTTTTTAAAATACTGAGTCCAGGGTCGCCTGGGTGGCTCAGTGGGTTAAAGCCTCTGCCTTCAGCTCAGGTCATGATCTCAAGGTCTTGGGATCAAGCCCCGTATTGGGCTCTCTGCTTAGTGGGGAGCCTGCTTCCTCCTCTCTCTCTCTCTGCCTGCCTCTCTGCCTACTTATGATCTCTGTCTGCCAAATAAATAAAAAATAAATAAAATCTTAAAAAAAAAATACTGAGTCCAGTGTTCCACCCCAAGAAAACCTTGTACACCTTGCCTCTACTATGTTCTGGGATTTAAAAAATCTTGGGTGACCCTAACTTGCAGCCATCATTGAGGGCCACCGCCTAAGTGCTATGTTTTGTGACAATCAAGATTCCTTATTGCCTTCCATGGCACTTGTATTCATCAATTCAAGAGGCTGTAGCAGAAGACCATTTCAGACTCTCCCCATCCATTCCTGTACTATGGAACAATTCTGTCCCATGTTTGGACTGACCAGTGAGTGAGTGACCAAGCTTCTTTGAGTTGGAAGCTTTCAGTTCTGAAAAAAACAGTGAAAGATACAAAATATCTCATTGCCCCCACGCACTACGCAGCATCTGGCCCACCATATCTCTTTCCTTTAATTTTCTGTCCCAGATTTTAGCTTTTATCATAGAATTCCCTACACATTCCTATTGTTTTATTCACCTGCTTATTCATTTGATTGAGTGTTCTCTCTCATGATACAGTATAACCTGTGGGAGTAAGAAGTTTTCTTTCATTTCTTGTTACCTCAACACAATGCCAAGCACAGAACTGACCACCAAGAAAGACATTTGGTTTGTATAAATGAAAGAATGATTATGTGAGAGAGTTGTAAACTGGGAAACACGAAGTAGATGGGTGGTCGTTCCAGAATAGCACCAATTCTGAGTTCCTTCCCATAGGTGCACTTTTTAAATAAGAGTGTGAAACAGTGAAGGATGGGAGGAATTCCTAGGGTAGCCCCTGATGAAATCGGCTGTTCCTATAGCTGGTGTCTCCCCTTGCTATGCACGACTGGGAGGATCATGCTTTAGATTGGATACATGTCCTTTAAACGTACTCTGACTTAAATTGTGGGGGTTTGGGGTTATTATTTCTGCTTTAGGGAAAATTATGAGAAGAAAGGTCAAAATGGAGATCAAGAAATTATCCTATAGTATCTTTCCCAAGCAGTAGGAGAATAGGCTCAGGATTTTCAATAGATACTTCCAAAGGATCAAACTCTGGCAATTATAGTCTAATATCATTGTGCTATTACAGATATTTTTCCAAGGATTTTAAATGACAACAATTTCCACAGTAGAGATATTTATCTTAATATTCCAAAACATAGTATGTGGACAGAATTTAAAAAGCAAATGTATGTATTATTAAGCAGTGGGTATGGATCTATTGTGTGTGCGTGTGTCTGTGTATCAGTGTGTTCCTGTATCCACACACACATATATATACATATAACTTGGTTTTATTTGCTCTATGGAATATTTATAGTATATACACACATATATATGTATGTGTATATAAAATTGTACATATGATGTATATATAATTGTATAATATATGTATGTAATATAATTGTATGGCATGTACTTATATGTGTACATATAAACACACATACATATACACACCATATATAAAATATAAATATAAATGTAAATAAATATGCATGCATATTATAGAAGTCACTCTGCTATACCAGGGATTTTTGCATGCATTTTATGTTTACTCATACAAATGAGGAAACCAAGCTTAAATATACTTAAATATATTGTTTAATGTCAGTTAGCTAATAAGGAGGAGAGTCAGAATATTTATTCAGAGTTCCAATTATAGTCTCATTATAATATCTTAGTTTCTTTCTTCAAAGATTTATAAAGGAAAATGACCTAAAATATAGTTTATTAAGACAGTGTCAGATCTTTTACTGACAGGCACTGGAGATATATAATATTTTACTGTATACCAGTCAACATAGTCCAATTTCCCAGAAATAAATCTAGATGAACAGAGTATTTTTAGGTTTTATCTTATTGGTACAAAGGTATATCCACAAGCAATAAAACAGTTTAAATCTCATGAGGTATTTTTATGTTGCATATCTATTTTATGAGTATGAATTTTATTCATTATAGTAGAATATACAAAGTTTTAAATAAGCCAAGGATTCTTTCTCTTCCAAAGAAAAGTTTCTGCAACTGTGTTAATGATGCCTCACATCGGCAACTGATATATGGAACCTAATGACTTCCTAGAAAAAAATCACTTGTATTTTTCTTAAGTGTTATTTTTGTTACTCTTAATGAAAAAATAAGATAATTGGTGATAATCAGGGATAGGAGAAATGATAATGGAAGGCCAAGAGTGATGACAGAGTTACTATCTGAAATGTAAGTATTTTCTTGTAATGGTGGAGCATCTTTTTGGACAAAATATCATTCTACAAATGGGAAAAAAGCATGAATAAGCTGATAGTTTGGATATTGTGGTTATTCTTTACAAATAAAAGAGAAATACAAATAAATGTATATAATAGCAATGGACTGAAATGACGGGTATAAATCTGTGCTTCAAATAAATGCCTTGCAAAAAATAGACACTCCATACTTCTGCAAAGAAGTAAATTTGGGAGAAAACATCTTCATAGTAGCATCCTTAAGAAAACTTACTTATTCCACCATATCCATAATGTTCATATCCATAATCTCATGAGAATGTTTGATATATAAAGTGTAGAATATTTGCATCCAAAATATAGCACAAAGTGCAAGTTTTTCTATATGAAAAACGATTTTTAAAAATGTCCTTTGTGAATAAACTTCCAAAACCTATTGCTGACCATATTGACTAAAATATGACAAAATTTTGATACAATCTTATACAATTTTCTGTAACCATCCTGTTTTTCTTTCCCGGTCACCTGCTAGTTGAGGTGCTATATGCTAACATGAACAGTACAATGTATTCAGTTGAATTAAATCTGATATATACCCTCACATACATATGTTTGATATGCAAAACCTATGACTAAGTCTCTTCAAGTGTTGAAGTATTGATGGTAGAATCAGAACTCTGTATATTCTTTAGTAATGATGAATAACAAAGAATATAATTTTGATGTCTGATTGCTTGTATTGCTTTCTAACATACCCTGTTATTTCTCAAAAAAAAGATAAGGCAAATAAAGCAAGGAAAATAGGATAGTAATAACATTTTGCATGAAGAAAATTAATCAATCAATCATAAGAATAAGAGGTTTTATAACATCGATTAGGTCATCCTGTCAACCCCTGAGGGCTGGTGTAGGACTGTCACTTGAAATCTCCTTTCTGATTCTTTATCAAAAATAGTTCCCAAAAGTGTCAAATGGAAGAGTATTGCCTCTGATATATTCATGTTCAGTGCTCAGAATAAATGTTATTAATATTTATTGCAGCATAACTTTCATTGTTATCATAGAGAGCATTTGAAAATGTTTTTGTATGATTGCAAATAAGGAAATCAGTCCTTCTAAGGGTATTTATTAGTTGAATAAAAATTCCCTATCTTGAAATCACAAAGGTTTGCTAGAATACTTCTTTGTTTGTTTATTCATTTGTTTAAAGACACATTTCAGACAGTGCAGGCCTCCTTCTACCAGAGATTTTTAAAAAAGTATTAACAATGAAAATCACTTTTAAGAACAAAGAAGTGAAAAATACAAAATTGAGACTCTGTGGACAAAACAGTAAGTCTCTAAAGGCCAAAGTAGGTCATAACAAAGAAAAGGGGGAAAAACTTGACCCAAGGCCTGGTGTCGTTAAATAAAGGTTTTTTGAATGTTCTCAAATGAGAGTATCATGTAGTGATGCTAAACTTAAGACTTTTATTGGCTCAGGCAGGAAACTCTTATGTGTATGAGACTGTGCTTCCCAGGATGTATGACTATCTCGTTTTCCTGTTTTCACACCATTAAATATGACATGGTTCCTGAGTACCACCATGATTCACTTGTGAACCTCTCAGCATTTTCCTTTTAAAAATTCCCTTTCTACTACCTATATGTCATATTTTACTTGCAATTTAAGATGAGATAATTTCATGTTAATTTCAAGTATCTGCTTCATCTTAATATAACTACTGTAATTTTGATGATTTTTAAATCCACACAATTTCCATATTCATCTGAATTTTTTAACTGATGTATACTTTCATTAGTGTAAATGTTCTTCCAAAGTAGTATCTGCATAAAATACGGTTGTGTGTAGTTTATCAAAACATAGACTTATGTAGATAGTCACAGCATAAAATGATCATGGATGATAGCAATTGATTACCTATAAAATGATAATGAAAAATCAATATCAATCAATGGATTGTGAAAACAATCCATATTTAGTTTCAGATTTTCATAAAACATCACCTATTAGGTGGGCTCAATGTTACAGATGAAATAGAGCTGTGTAACTGTGGTACCATTACTCATTATACAGATTGTAGGACATAGACCATTATGTGCCTGTGTGGCCCCTGCAAACTAATGACATGCCAGGCAGCTTACCTAAGGCCATGGGCCTTTCTGGCCTAGTGCATCTTCCCTCCATCTGGGTTATATCAGCAATGAGATTGTAGACTTGCTTGCTAGAGGAACTAAGGCAACATTTGGAAGCCGCAACTACTCACTTAAATGTATATTTATCTCTTATAGTGCTCGCTTCGGCAGCACATATACTAAAAAATGTTTATCTCTTATAGCAATAACCTAAAAATGGTTTTACTTCTATATGCCTTTTTGTAAACTTACAGTGCAAGACAGTATACAGTATGTGTGCACATGTATGTATATATATATATATATACATGTACAAATATGTATATACATATATACACAAATACAAACATACATATAAACACTATATATGTATATATAAAACATACATAATATACATGTAATATGTATATAGTATAAAATAAACAGCAATACAATATATCATATAATTTTTATATTTTCACATGTATTTATAAATTTTTATAATTTTTCTTTACATTTAAATCATTGCAAATGATGGGCGCCTGGGTGGCTCAGTGGGTTAAGGCCGCTGCCTTCGGCTCGGGTCATGATCTCGGGGTCCTGGGATCGAGGCCCGCATCAGGCTCTCTGCTCAGCAGGGAGCCTGCTTCCCTCTCTCTCTCTCTCTCTGCCTGCCTCTCCGTCTACTTGTGATCTCTCTCTGTCAAATAAATAAATAAAATCTTTAAAATAAAATAAAATAAAATAAATCATTGCAAATGAAAGTGAACTTCATTTTGTGGGACACAGAATTTACACACAAAAATTGTTTTATGAAAAAAGTACAGGGGCGCTTGGGGGGCTCAGTGGGTTAAAGCCTCTGCCTTTGGCTCGGGTCATGATTCCAGGGTCCTGGGATTGAGCCCCACATTGGGCTCTCTGCTCAGCGGGGACCCTGCTTCCCTTTCTCTCTGTCTCTCTATCTGCTTGTGATCTCTCTCTCTGTCAAATAAATAAATAAAATATTTTAAAAAAAGAAAAAAGTACAAAATTATTAATACAAAAATAGAAAATAGTATTTCTATAGAATAAGAAATCACAGCAAATTACAATAAAAAAAAACAGGCAAGAAAGACAAACATCAAAAAAATATTCGGGAAAACAACATATTTGTATTAACTTACTGCCTGATATTCATCCATAGTACTGGTTTTTGACCTCAGTATTATTGGCAGCATACTTTTTGATCATGTTATCAGATTACTATGATTTTGCAATACTTTCCACAGAGAAAAGAATGAGAATTGGTGTCTCTTTCAACACAGTTGGTTAAAATTTAGTTTCTATTATTTTGGTTGGGCTGCATAATATATGTGACTTTACAAAGATATACACTTACCAATTGTAGTACTGTACAATTTTATCCTTCACATCCCCCAAATTCTAAAACTTCTATTTTCTGTGACTCCCACAAAAAAAAATGTAAATGTTATGTATATTTCTAATCATCAAAACTGTATTAATTTCCAAGTATAAGAGGAGATAATTTCTATTTGAAATAGACATCGATGAAGTATCCTACTAACCATTGGGTATGTCTAATGACGGGAAGAAATTTTCTCAGACTAGCTTCTGGCTCTTGACTTCTCAAACCTTGTTTCTCCTCTATTATCCACATATTTCAAGTGCTGGATGCCATTGGACATGCTCACATCACAATATGACCTCTAGCCGTGGAATGGTAATGATGAGTTGGCACAGTGAGTGGTAAGAATGTCATTGAAAGTCATTTTTACAGTAGACAAATAGCAATAATAGCTCTACACAAAGTGAGTTTGGATTGTATACATTTATTGCGTTAAACCCAAACTAAATGTATCACCAATTAAATTTCCCCTTTGGATTGCAAAATTTCCAAAGCCACTTTAAAATCATACAGAAAAGATGTGACGAAGGGTAAATCGATTGGAATGTGTTGGAGATCTTAAACAATTGCACTTAAATTAACTTCTTTTTGAAAATTTAATAAGAACATATGGCTTTATAAATATGCTGTTAAAGCCTCCCAGGCTTGGAAAAAGCCTGTGTAAATAAAAGGGGATCCCCGAACTTAAGCTTTATTAGCCCCACAGTGAGCTTGGGCTCTAATTGCAAATGTCAAGGCTTTTAGCATATTGCATATATTGATGCTTTTAAATAAATATGTAACATCTCTTTTAAATATACCAAAGGAATCTAAATATCATGATGATTCAGTACTACCATATTTATTTTTAAAATATATGAACAGGCTTTTCTTTTAGATTCTATATTTATACTGTTTCTCTCCTTGAACTAATTCCCTAGACAATCTTATCCTAAAATTATATATATATATATACATATATATATATATATAGTTGGATATCATTTTGTCAAGGGTTCTCTCATACTTCTTAAACATCAAAAATGTTTATTTTAAATACAAAATACATAATACAAAAATATGTATTGAGATTTTTTTTGTATTGAGATTTTTGTTTATTTTCTGTTTCTGTATGTTTCTATATAGAATATTGCAAAAATTTTTTTCTATAATGAAGTTATAATTATTATGTCTACATGCTTTATCAAAACAAATATAATAGTTATTTTGATAATATTTAAATTTTACAGATGCATCTTTTAATGAGAGAATTCTTTCATAAATCAGTGAGTGAAAATTACTTTTATTTTTTTTTTAAAGATTTTATTTATTTATTTGACAGACAGAGATCAAAAGTAGGCAGAGAGGCAGGCAGAGAGAGAGAGAGAGAAGGAAGCAGGCTCCTTGCTGAGCAGAGAGCCCAATGTGGGGCTCTATCCCAGGATGCTGAGATCAAGACCTGAGCCAAAGGCAGAGGCTTTAACCCACTGAGCCACCCAGGCGCCCCTGAAAGTTATTTTTAGAAGGAATCTCTGTTCAGCTTCCAAACATTTCCTAATTTTTTTTTTAAGATTTAGTTATTTATTTTAGAGATAAAGCAAATGCACGTGTACATGCAATCTGGGGAGAGGCAGTGGGGGAAGGAGAGAATCTCAAACAGACTCCCTGCTGAGCATGGAGCCTGACTTGGGGCTCAATCTCACAATCTTGAGATCATTACCTGAGCTGAAATCAAGAGTTGGTCCCTCAAATGAGCCACCCAAGTGCCCTTACTTTTCTTTTCTATAAATGTAAGCACTGTGAAATCCTCATAATGATCAATATGAGAAGAGAAGAAAGTTTGGTTATAATCATGCCAACGGTTGAACTTTTTCTGAATTATATGGTACATATCACACAATGATCTATTATTTGATTGGTTTGTATATTTTATCAATTATTTTCTCTTTCAAATTCATTAAAGACATCCCAATTTGAGAGATAATTTGTTTCTTAGCTATTCAAGTCATGTCCTTTCTCAGTTTCTTATTTCTGCTAAGTAAACAAGTAACTAACAAGCTTCCTCAGGGCTCACTTGGAAGAGCATGTAACTCTTAAACTTGTCGTCATAAATTTGAGCCCCACGCTGAGTGAGTGTAGAGATTATGTAAATAAATAAGTTCTCTCAAGACTTTCCCACGATTTTTGTTATTCTAATGTTATTTACTTTATTATTTAAAGACAACTTTTTTATGAAGCTAAAAGGATCAACAAAACTCCCATATAATTGAAAGTGGTATATTTTAGAGATCTTTGGATATATTTACATACTTTAGGATAAAAAAAATGTTGGGACATTAAAGCAAAACTGTCATACTCCCCCACTTCTCTATAATACATCTGAATTCTGACATCCAAAATGATCCCATTTCAAATGCCAGGTGTTTCCTTTTATGGAAATATGTGTAAGGAAAAGAAAGACATTAAGCTTTACTGCCGGTTTAGCATACCTTCACTAAAGGGATCTTCTCAGACATCAAATTTTATACTATAGGTTATTTGATGCCCTCAACCATTTTATACCCCAAGGTATAACGTTTGGTATGGTGGGGAACTATGTCCTTTTTTTTTTTTTTTTAATCAATTGTAAAATGTTACGTAGGAGAGAACTGGTGTGATTTCAAATTGCAAGTGTATACTCAAGCAGAACAATTTCACACAAAAAGTACACATCAAAATTGCCGATCTAGATTAGAAACTTTCCACAGTCCTCTTGGAAGCTGCTTCTCAACCATTTTGAATGCTTATATCTTGCTTCCTTTCCATGACTCTTTAGATGATAGACTTAAGCTGATGAAACCCTGAGGTCTGAGCCATCTCTCTCCCAAATCTTTTTTTTTTTTTTTTTTTTTTTTTTTTTTTTTAAAGATTTTATTTATTTATTTGACAGAGAGAAATCACAAGTAAGCAGAAAGGCAGGCAGAGAGAGAGGAGGAAGCAGGCTCCCTGCTGAGCAGAAAGCCCGATGTGGGGCTCGAACCCAGGACCTGGGATCATGACCTGAGCCGAAGGCAGCGGCTTAACCCACTGAGCCACCCAGGCGCCCCTCTCTCCCAAATCTTTAAATCCAGACAACACATTTGGCTTTGGCCTTGCTAAACATATATGTATGACTGTAACTTACTAATGAGATATATCATTACAGGAGAGAAAATCCCCAATTATAAAAGAATTAATTTGGTATTCATTTTCAATAATTATAAAAATGTATACGAACATATGGTCATTTATTCAACCAAAATACTAGACCAGTGCTTCTCAAACTAAATTTAATGTGCATAGAAATCACTTGGATGTCTTATTAAAATACAAATTCTGATTCCATAGGGATTACATAGGTCTGTGGAGGGACTTGAAATACTGTAATGCTAAGAAATACCCAAGAGACTGTGCATAGACTAACTACACAATTAGTAATAAAACACAAGACCACATTTAAAATTGGGATTATATACATATAAATATAAATATAAATATAAATATAAATATGATGTAAAATATATTCTACATAGTTGGTTAAAATTTACACCTTCTGATGAGTGAAAGAAAAGAAAAACTAAATGAAATGCCAAATATAGTCATGTTTACATTCTTATTTTATCAGATGCAAAAATATTCTAATCCAGGGGTTCAAAGGAATGGTACCGCCCCACTAGAAAATAGGGGGGAATATGGGAATCTGGATCCACATAGATGATAAGCTTTTTTATTGTGAAATAGTAAGAAATGTTATATGATTTTTTTTTAATTTATTTTTATTTTTTTTTAAATTTTTTTTTTTAAAGATTTTTATTTATTTATTTGACAGAGAGATCACAAGTAGGCAGAGAGGCAGGCAGAGAGAGAGGAGGAAGCAGGCTCCCTGCCGAGCAGAGAGCCCGATGCGGGACTCGATCCCAGGACTCCGAGATCATGACCTGAGCCGAAGGCAGCGGCTTAACCCACTGAGCCACCCAGGCGCCCCTGTTATATGATTTTTTGACATTTGCCACCTATGCACCACTTACAGAGAAAGACAGACTTTAATATCATAGTTTAAGATCTAATCAAGAGAGAGTTGAAATGATTAAAAAAAGGTCTGTCTTTACCAATTCTCCATCCAGGCAGACATCTAAGACTTAGTTCTCTTCCACCTACATATCAAATAAATTTCCTTATATAATTAACTTCCTGAACAGTTCTTGCAAACTAGATTACACTTTGAAGCTAATAATCATAGATAAAACAATGATTCTCAATCCTATCAGATCTAACTAGTGTGTTTTTATATTTTTATCATAAGTATGTTATACTGTCTCCTCTCCTATCCTGAAATAAACCAAAATCACAGATAATAAAACCAACCTTCAGAGATTATTAAATAATCAATAAAATGTGCTATTCTAAATAAGTGAAAAGCTGTGTGTCTATGTGTGTGTGTGTCAAAGAAACCTATATTTCCAATTTCAAAGTTCTGTGTCTTGAAAACACTTGGTATAACAAGTTTGAGTTCATCTTTATTGAATCTCTTTTCTCTCAACTGGGCAGTGACTCCTTTAAAAAAAATCTTCTAATTTTTTTTTTTAGTTAAATTCCCTTTCATTGGATCTTTATTTTCTATCTTGTCCTTTATGACGATTGGTTTTTCCTAATATGTTCAACTACTCTCTCTCTTCTCTCTCTTACTGTATTTATTTTCATGCACTTGACACCCAGATTTTAACATTCTTAACCCATTATCACTACTAAATTTTATTCCCTGGATGCTAGCATTTACAGCCACATGAACCTTAGATCAATCAATAGACCCTACAGGACTTTTCTTTTTTTAATCTGAATTCTTTTTTCTACCTACTCATTTTCTCAGGTTCTGCTTGAATAGGATCTACTCCAAAGGGATGAAAACTTCCTCTTTTATGTGTCCTTAACACTTCATGTATTTCTATTTTTATAACATTTACTAAATTTTATAATTATTTGCATGACTATCAACTTTTCTAGAAATAATATGAATTCAGACCCAAGGACTTTTTTTCATACTTATAGTGTCAGTGTGGTGTTTGGAATATAGTAGACCATTTATAAGTAGACCCATTTATAAGGGTATTGAATATTTTTTTTTAGTTTTTAGAATCAGTAATTCATAATTTCAGAAGCTGAATGAAAATGTACAGACTGACTTAGGTTCTTCTAGTATCTAGAGAATGAGGAGATACTTCAAAAGAGGTAATGTGTGGAGAAAACAGGAATTCCCCCCAAATTTTACCTATTTATATTGTCTACAGATTAGAAAGTCTTTGAGTTGAGGGGTGCCTGGGCGGCTCAGTCAGTTAAGCATCTGACTCCGTTTCCGCTCGGGTCATGAACTCAGGGTCATGAGATTGAGCCCTGAATTGTGCTCCTGCTCAGTGCGGCATCTTTCCCTCTCTGTCTCCCTCCCGCTCCAACTCTGCTCCTCCCCTGCCACTTGTGATATCTCTCTCTCTCTCTCAAATAAATAAGTAAATAAAATCTTTTTTAAAGATTTTATTTACTTATTTATTTGACAGACAGAGATCACAAGTAGGCAGAGAAGCAGGCAGAGAGAGAGGAGGAAACAGGCTCCCCGCTGAGCAGAGAGCCCGATGTGGGGCTCGATTCCAGGACCCTGGGATCAGGACCTGAGCCGAAGGCAGAGGCTTTAACCCACTGAGCCACCCAGGTGTCCCTAAAATATTTTTTTTTTTTTAGAGGAAAGTTTTTGAGTTGAACTACCATTTTTTTTTTTAATATAAATAAACAGGGAAGAGAGGTTTGTAACTGATTTTTAATTATTGAGTTCAGGTGGGTCCTTCGCCTATTTTGCTTTCCTCACTTGAGCAAGTAAAAGGAAGTGAGAATTGAGTAGAAGCAGAGAAAAAGAGGAAAAAAGGCTTTCTCTACTCATGAATTGTAGGTGATTGGCAAAAACTTTAAGGCCTAGAATAAAATTTTATTGAGGGCGATTGTAAGGACAGGTTTCTTTGTATTTCACACACCTTCAATGCACTCAAAAGAAATTTTTCATTGATTAAGTTGATGTTAAAGAGAGAGTTGAGACGGGTTTTAAATGTACACATCTAGAATGATTTTTTAGAAGTTATTCCTTCTGAAAGTTGAACCTTTAAATTTAACACTTTAGCTATGTTCTAAGCAAAGTCAATTTTGTAAGAAAGCATTGTGAAGCATAATTATAACTATTATCTTTTCTGTTCAGGAATTGTTTAAGTATAGTTTTCTCAGTTTCTCATGTTAGGAAGAATTCCACAGTGGAAAATGGCAGTTCCAGTTATTTGTTCCTAAATCATGTCACCAAATAATGCTGTAAAAGTCTTTCTAGAATTCATAAAAATATGATCTTCAACTTAGATCACATTTCAAAAGACAACTTCACAAAGCATATTTTAATTCCTCATTATGTATCTTAGAAAAAAAAATCCAAATAATTTTGTAATGAGAGCTGAGCAACATCTTTAAAGGGAATAAATCTTTAATTCTAAAACACACCAAACAACTAAGAAGTTCTCTTCTTTTCTGTTGACCATGCTAGTAATATTTTTCCAGTACTAATTTTTAAATTATATCTCTACATTTTTCTTAGCAATTTTAATCCCAATGAAAGAAAATATCTTACCCAGGTAATATAAATATATAACTTAAAAGCAGTATTTTCTACTGAAGTAAGTGAAAATACATTGGTATATTCATTCTAACCATAAAAAATTGTCAATTGTTTGTTTCATAAGTGGAATGACCTTAGTTTAAGAGAAAATGAGATATGTAATAATATAAGCATATTTATAATTTAACTTGTTAATTCATCATGGATGGTTGCCATATCTACAAAGTAAATTTTAGGATATGCTCTAGCAGACGGGCAAAGATTTTATCATGAGACTAAAAACAATTCTAAATCCATATTCTTGTTTTCAAAAATGATTGGCATGGATTATGAAAACAAATCTACAAACATAATGACTGCAGATCGTGCCATGTTAATTTACAATTAGTTTATCAAACAAAAATTTCCTTTGCTTCCCTACTCTTTTTCCAATCCAGGAAGGTTTGCCTCAAGGCTCATTCCCATTTGTTGTCTGTGCCCTTGAAATCTACCTTTCAAGCTGCCTCCTATAGTTGCTACAGCTTGGATTTCCCAGAAAGAACTTACATTAGCCTGCCAGGGCCTAATTCATAAAATATTTCTAACACCACAGATTAGTCCTGAGCCATTTTACAGCTTTGGAAAGTCTATACCATAAAGAATGCTCCCTTTCATTCCAAAGCCATTTGCATTTTATTTGTGCCTCAAAGGAGGAACAATCCAAACTGATTAGAATCCGCAGACACTGTGCATAATGAAAAATTAATTGCATCAATCTTTTCACTGTAGTGGTCTTAACAACTCATTTTCAACTGGTCATTTTTCCACCTGCTCACCAGGGCCCAGGCAGCTGAGGCAAGCATATCTCTGACATTCACAGAATACCAATGAAGCTAAGGTCACCAGTACGTCATGCAAGTGGGAGCTGAGAATCCTGAAAGAGGTGTGAGCTGTTTGAATGAGCTAGAACTATTATGTGACAGCGGAGGGCAGATACATGCTATGACAACCCATCTAGGCATGGTTTGAATTAACAAAAGAGAACGGAAACGAGAAAGTCTAAATCAGCAACAGGAAAGGTTAGAGTGGTGCTACCCCACTGGAGAATGAGTGCTATGTGCCGCTGACAGTGGTGATAAATCAACAACTGCATGCTAGCGTCATCGGAACCAATCTGGTATGATAGGTGGCAACAGCGGTGCAATGCATATACATCAAAATGGGGCTTTGGCTTTTGAAATAGGGTTAGAATTCAGTATATTTTGTAAAATACCCATTTCAGTTACTATTCGACAATACTTTTCAAGTTCTTATTGATGAAATGATTCATCAAATCCCTGCTCTTTCAATATACAGGTTTTCTGTTTTAAGCAAATTCTTACACCTATAGATTTTTGATAATTTTTTCAACAAGTTTCTTATAGCTTTCTGGGTCTTCGTTTCAAAAGCTTTTCTGAATTTTCTTGGTTTTAACAGCCAAATAAACACATAGCAAACAAATAAGCAAATTCAAGGCAACGTCCAAGATCAGATTAATTTCAGGTGTTCACCATAGTTCTGTAGGACCTTGTTATTGAAAATGTGGTTGACAGACCAATCACTCAGGAGTTAGATTTCAGAAATGAAGAATCTGGGGCCCAGCTTCAGATTTACGGAAATACAGTTTGCATTTAACAAGATCCCTGAGTGCTTTAAAGCAGTGTTTCTCAAACTTTAATGTGACAATACTTATCTGGAGGGCCCACTATAACCCACATTCCTGGGCCCAACATCAGACAGTCTGACTCAGTAGGGCTAGGAGTGGCCCAGGAATTTGCACATCTAACATACTCCCAGGTAAGGCTGATATGCCGGGTCTATGGAACAAACGGTCATTGCACTTAAGAAAAGTTATAAACAGAAATAAATAAAATTTCAATTCAGTTATTTCCTTCACTGTTCAGAATATGTTACAGTAAGGACATTTCATTGGCCAAAATATGCCATAAAAACAAGAGAAACGGGGCGCCTGGGTGGCTCAGTGGGTTAAGCCGCTGCCTTCGGCTCAGGTCATGATCTCAGGGTCCTGGGATCGAGCCCCGCATCGGGCTCTCTGCTCAGCAGGGAGCCTGCTTCCTCCTCTCTCTCTGCCCGCCTCTCTGCCTGCTTGTGATCTCTGTCTGTCAAATAAATAAATAAAATCTTTAAAAAAAAAAAAAAAAAAAAAAAAAAAAACAAGAGAAACAGAGCTTGTTTTGCCCTTTTCAGTAATTTTTAAGGTTGCAGCGGGTAGCTACGTACTGTGGAAAAATAGCAGAAAAGGAAATTTAAATTACACAAAAGAGTTCCTAGATCCTGAATTTGGGCTTCATAATAATAAGGGGAGGAAAGCATCTCCCTATAAATTGTATCACCCTGATGTGGTGGGATGATGGGATGAAATCTCAGTGAAAGTGACTCCACTTCACCATGGCCCTGAATGGGATAGAGTCCTATGAAGGGGAGGATTTTTAACTTTGATGAAGGTAGATTTTAGTTTTAGGGTATGAAAAACTCAGTGTAGGGGCGCCTGGGTGGCTCAGTGGGTTAAAGCCTCTGCCTTCGGCTCAGGTCATGATCCCAGGGTCCTGGGATCGAGCCCCGCCTCGGGCTCTCTGCTCAGCAGAGAGTCTGCTTCCTCCTATCTCTCTCTGTCTGCTTCTCTGCCTACTTGTGATCTCTGTCAAATAAATAAATAAAATCTTAAAAAAAAAAAAAACCTCAGTGTAAAAGGTTAACCTAAAGATCTATATTGTTATGGGAAACATTGTCCTCCCATGTGGCAGTTTTCTTCTCGGCAGATGAAGATAAAAATATGTGGTTACTTCAAAAATACTTAGATCACAGTCTAAACAAAAATCATCTCTCCCTGAATACGTGTCCAACTGGTATGGAAGAGTTTGTAACATTTAAAGAATTATTACTCAGAATAGTAACATTTGTAGTTAATTATTTATTTTATAACTTCCCTTTGAGTCCCCAAGACTATCATTTTTTTTCATATTTTCTTTCAAGACTTTCTCAGCTCTTTAGTCATCAGTTTTATGCTAAATACAATTCTTTTTAAAAATTATTTTATTTTATTTTATTTCTTTATTTGACAGAGGGAGATATCACAAGTAGGCAGAGAGGCAGGCAGAGAGAGGGGAGAAGCAGGCTCCCTGCTGAGCGGAGAGCCTGATGTGGGGCTCCATCCCAGGACCCTGAGATCATGACCTAAGCTGAAGGCAGAGGCGTTAACCCAATGAGCCACCCAGGTGCCCCTACAATTCTAATTATTAATTACATCACACCATTAAATGCAAATTTTCCAAATTATTCTTTGCTTATATAGTCATCTTTATTACTTTATTTTTGAAATGTAATTGACAGTGATTATAAGAACTCCAGTATTCCCCAAGATATTTATAATGATGACTGATATGATATCCATCATGCTATGGAAAATGCACTATTATTTTCATAGCCAGAAATGTGAATTTTGGGGCGCCTGGGTGGCTCAGTCCTTAAACGTCCGCCTTTGTCTCAGGTCATGGTCCCAGAGTCCTGGGTTTGAGCCCTGTATCAGGCTCCCTGCTCAGAGGGAAGCCTGCTTTCCCTCCCCCACTACCCTGCTTGTATTTCTGCTCTTGCTGTCACTCTCTCTATCAAATAAATAAGTAAAATCTTAAAAAAAAAACACCTGAATTTTACTCACATATTATTTAGCAATAATTTTATGAGAAAATGTATATTTTACTGACACATTATTTACCAATAATTATATGAGAAAATGTATAACCTTATTAAGGTGCAATAGAGCTTTTTAGATTCTTGAATACATTTATTTGCATATTGAGGAAGTAAAATTTTTAAAAAAGTAAAATCCTGATGCTTCTACCAATAAGGATTTTCTTTGGCTAATTAATTAATGAGGAAAACATAAGAGGTTTAAACAGATTCAAAGCAGAATCTGTAGAACATACATGTATAAAGGCAATTGGTAATGCTGTTTCGAATTTGCTTATAGATTAAAAAAATTGACTCATAACCTAAATATTAATAAAATATAATATTTAGAATAATCTTCTTTAGGACTAAAATAAATCGTATCATTCCCAAGGTGTACTTATATTATTATCGACAAAGATCTTTTGTATTATTATCAACAATTTGTAGTTACAAAATAGAGTAATAGAAGACAAACAACCATACACCTACAACAACCAAAAACCCCTAAATTATATGGAGTAAAATCAAAGAAAATTAAAAAAAAAGAAAACTCTTTAGATGGGACTAATACAAGAATGAAGTATAATATCAAAATGTGCTTCGTTCCTTGAGAATTTGCCTATTCAGAGTGAGGGTTCCCATGAAGAAACTGCATACTTTCTTTTTCTAGGCTGTAATTAGAGTCTTCCGTGATGATAAATGTGTACAAATAAGACATCTTTACAACAAGTTAATCACAATTTATCTGGTTGTGATATGTCTTATAAAAATGTTTGAGAAAATATGTTAAGTATCCATTTACAATAGAGAAAACTATACTGATATAATCTATTATGATTTGAAGTTCCAAATAAGCTTGTTTACTAAGTAATTACAGCCCTTTTCCATTCATTTTAGAAACAAAACAAATATATATCAAAAAATGAAAAAAAAACTATCATTTCATTTAGATAATGGCTCAAGTCCTTGATTTTCTTTCTTTCTTTCTTTTATTTTCATTTCATTTCTTTCTTTTTTTTTTATTGTTGTTTTGTGGGGTGGGCGGGTAGAAACTAGAAAGAATTTTTCCTTTTTTTCCCTCATCGGCAGAAGCCCACTATAAGATTATGAATATGCACAACCCTTCTAAGGGACCTAGTCTCTAAGTAAGCAGGATCAGGTGAGAATAAGCAGTTTTTGTTTGTTTTCTCCGCCTACTTCAGGTCATATAATACAGGTGAAAATATTACTTAATAACCATTGTTATTTCTCCCCTCCGTACCTTAATGGCCGCCCTCCACCATCCCAGCCCACCTGAGCCTGTGTCTCCTGAGTTATTATCCTTAAAAGGCAAAAAAGAAGATCCACTTGGAGAGTCAAAGAATTAGGGTAACCCCATTCTCTTCCAAAGGAGGTGAGAGAGATTGATTATATACAAAGAGTTTGTCTCAGAAAATTCAAGATGATGTGACAAAATATTTTAATCTATCTGCATAAAAGAATAACCTGCATAGGTAGAAAATGCAAATGTTTCCGGTTCTAAGCCTCAAATACATAACTTGAATAAACAATAAACGTAAGGACTCTGGGAAATAGGTCTTTTTATGCTCATGCACTTGAGCAAAGAGTATCTTCTAATGGTTATATTCAGTCAGTCATCATTTAAATAATTTGTAGCATGGTACGTGTGATTGTGTATGGAGTATTGAGATCAAAAACCCAGGAGGGATGGGATGCAGAACACAAGTGGGGAAATTAACCTTAGCTAGAAAGCAGCCCTTCTTTGGTAATTGGAAACCTGGTGGGGGTTGATGGCACATGTAACATTGTAGTTGCTAACAAAAAGCCTAAAGAATTCCCACTTGAGGGGCGCCTGGGTGGCTTAGCGGGTTAAAGCCTCTGCCTTCGGCTCAGGTCATGATCCCAGGGTCCTGGGATCGAGCCCCACATCGGGCTCTCTGCTCAGTGGGGAGCCTGCTTCCTTTCTCTCTCTCTCTCTCTCTCTCTCTCTCTCTCTGCCTGCCTCTCTGCCTACTTGTAATCTCTGTCAAATGAATAAATAAAATCTTTAAAAAAAAAAAAGAATTCCCACTTGACAGCTTTTTGTTTTTTTGTTTTGTTTTGTTTTGTTTTTCCTGGGAGGTGAGATGCATTGTCCTTGTTTGAAACAAAAGGGTAAAAATAGTTTAGGAGTAAAAAGAATGTGGCTGTAATAGTTCTTGCTGTCTCCAGCCTTGCTAATAGGCTGTGACTCTCCAAGTTCTACTTTATATCATTGCAAGTCTCCTCACATCACCCTTCAAATGTGTGTTTTCCTGAGACACCCCTTTGGGCTGTTCAGTAGACAAGAAAGTCTCAGTATACTTGAAAAATATTTGGAAAGCCATTCTTGGCAGGCATGTGAAGAGTTTTTTTTTTTTTTATAAAATTTTTTTTTTTTAAGATTTTATTTATTTATTTGAGAGAGAGACAGTGAGAGAGAGCATGAGCGAGGAGAAGGTCAGAGAGAGAAGCAGACTCCCCGTGGAGCCGGGAGCCCGATGCGGGACTCGATCCCGGGACTCCAGGATCATGACCTGAGCCGAAGGCAGTCGTCCAACCAACTGAGCCACCCAGACGTCCCAAGAGTTTTGATTTTATACTTCTTTGGGAGCCTTCCACATTTCCTACTGTATTTTTGATCACACCAGCCTATTCTATGCCTAGTACACATGTAAATTAAAACAAGAAAAAAACACATCAAAAGAACAAAAATTATTTTACCAAATAATTTGGTGGAGAGTCACAAAATTGATGGGTTTAATTAATTTTTTTTCTCATTCTTTTCCTTAAAAAACAAACAAACAAAAAAAAAACAACAGTAACTTGGCAGAAAAAAAAAATCCTCTTAACTATGATATACGCTTTTCCCCAACAAATTTTTTGAAATGTCAATTATGGTAAAAAAATCTCAGGATTTAGCTATGTGAAGAGCTTGAAAAAGTCTTACAGATTATTCAGTTTTATCCTTCCTTTCTTTTTTTTTTTTTAAAGATTTTATTTATTTATTTGTCATAGAGAGAGAAGCGAGAGTGAGCACAGGCAGACAGAGTGGCAGGCAGAGAGAGGGAGAAGCAGGCTCACTGCCAAGCAAGGAGCCCGATGTGGGACTCGATCCCAGGACGCTGGGATCATGACCTGAGCGGAAGGCAGCTGCTTGATAACTGAGCCACCCAGGCGTCCCTATCCTTCCTTTCTGATCACTGTTGATTCTGTTACACCTTTTCCTCCCACCTTCTTTTTAGAATCATTGTTCTAAATCTAAGCTACATTTTGAAGGTCAGCTGGAGTAAGGCACTGTGGCCTTACTGTTAAGTTGTTTAAAGGACTCATGTATGTCCAGATCTGCTTTTGTGTTGCGGTTGCTGTTGCTAGATACACACAATTAGGTTCTTAAGAAATTGCAGGAAAACCTTGATAATATGTATGCCTGTTCACTGTAGTCATGTAGTTTGCCAAAACTCACATTCACGCAATAGACGCTAATGGTTGCAAAGGAACCATAAAATCTATTGAGTAATAAATCTACCTTCTATGTGTGTTTAACATACTGCCTAACCATGGAAACCTTTGATAAAGCACAAATGTGTCTGATTGCACAAATTATGGATTATGTGAAAACTACCACTTTAGAGCCACTAGAATCGTTGTTTTTAATACTCTAAAGACAAAATACTTCTGCCTTAATTCTCCTTGGTGTTTTAATTCATCTTCAATGGTGTGCTTAATTCTCTACGTCATAAGTTAAGAGCATTGTAGAAAGTGAGTGTGTCCAGCTGATGGTGATTAGGATGGTGAATGTTCTAAAACTTCATTATTGAAAAATAGGCTAAGAAACTGGGCAATAACCCTTTGAAAGAGAAAACTTGAAGTCCTGTCAAGTGAGAGGAAGCAGACACACAGTACAGCTGCAAAAGGCAGAAATGCAGTCATGGATGAAAATTAACTGGAAACAGATTTTTGTTTAGCCTCAACATAATGAAGGCCTTTCCCCTGAAATTTCCAGAGACAAATTGAGTAGGTTAGTGCTGCTACTGCAAGTCGCCAAGCAGAGCTGAAAAGGAACTTTTTTTTTTGGCCTCCCTAATTACTAGCTATTCTCTAGACTCAACATAGGCATTCTCTTCAAAAAGTCTTGTCTGATCTCCCGTTCTCGTTGCATCCTTCTCCAAAGTGCTTAATCATAAAAGCATGTTATGCTCTTTATTTTATTTGTTACATTGCTTGTGTACTAATGTACTTCTCCTACTAGTCCACAGTTCTCCAATACTAGCATCTGTCATAGGAGCAGATAGGAAGGAATATCCGTAGAAAGGATTCCCACATTGCGATCTCTAAGAGCACATCAAATAACTTTTGAGAACCTACAGTGAGCCAACGATGGGTCAGCTGGGGATAGTTTCTTCTCTTCGCTTTGCGATCTCATAAAGTATATCTTGAGCAATGTTATGATCACATGTGTTGATCTTGCTAGTTGAGTGCACGTGGCATCTTCTCTCATTGATGACTCTGATGAAGAGATCGCCCCATATAACAAGAGAAGAAAGTTATAATCTCCACAAACCAATTGCTATATTTCACCAAAGTGATTGCTTTAAAATATACCGGGTAAGTACTGACCCTTTTCAAATATCTGCAGAGTTTTGAATAGCTTTTTGAAATACACTAAACGTTTTGGATAATGCTGGCCTTCTCCCATGAATAACATAAGTTTTTTCTTCCCCAACCATCGTAATCCTGACTTTTTGATGTAGTTGCCAATGTGAATGTTCAATAGATTCTAAAATAAACTCTCAAAACTACTCCTCCCTTGGTCTTTCCACCTTAGTAAATAAATCTTCTTTGATTCAGGAATTCCTTCTATTTTTTGCATTTGATCTTCTAGCAAACTCTGTCCCCACGATCTCCACATGTCATGGGTTCATCCTCTTTTCTGTTTTGCCATTGCAGACCAAGCCACTATCATTTCTCATTTGTTTAATACCAATGGCTAAGAATGCACTTAAATTCTTATATACTTCTTATCCCACTTTTTAGTCAGCTACAAAATTGATCATTTTGATGATTTCCCATTGAATTTTTGATAGAAACCTACATTTGCTTATTTAACCAAATACACTACATGGTATGAAACATGGCTACTATATTTCAAATTGTTTGAAATTAATGAAACGTATGTTTCAAGACCTTGCAATTGCACTAGCCACCTGAACCTAATTTTTTTCATTATAATTTAGTATTTTATTTTAAAAATATGGTACGCAGAATCATATAAGCCTTGAGGCTCATCCAAACTTCTCCAGTCAGGCTTCTTTTCATTATTTAAGCATTTAATCTTTAATATTTAACCATTTAATATTTAACCATTTAATTAATTCCATGTTTACCTTTTAAGAAGAGGTTATTCTCCATTTCAGAAGGCTCACCTCTTTTCCTCTCACATCTTCATAGAACTAAACAAGTCTACAATTGTTAGATTTAATTTTTAACATATATTTTCTGGTTTTGCTCAAAAATTACAAGTTCTGGAATGGCAGAGACGTTGTTTGTCTCCTCCATTGTTCTTTCTCCATTCCCTAAAATACGGCAGCCTATAAATTTTGCAAATTTGTCAATGAATTAAAGAAGAAAAGATGAATAACTACATGCGATATTTTTGTACATAAGACTCTGCTTTTATGACAAATGCCCCTCACTCTCTCAGCATTCTGTATCTAGAACACGTTTGCCTAACTTTTGATAACCAAACCATTCAATATTCTAAAAACATGTTGCTTAGAGTTCAGGTCAGTGGTCCAAATACTATCTTAAGTAGTATGAGAACACATTAATACATGGGTGGAGAGAGTACTCAGCCAAATGTCAAAACTGCATTGGAAAAAGAATATATTTCATCCACAAAGTAGCTGTGTAAGAATCATGATATGATCTCCTCTGTAACTGATATAGATTCAAATGGAGGTCTTGATTCTGCCCTGTGAGAATCTCAAAAAACTTTCGTTTCTTCTTCTTCTTCTTCCTCCTCTTCTCTCCTCCCCTTCCTCCCTCTCTCCCCTTCTCCTTCTCGTCCTCCTCTTCTACTTCTCCTTCTCCTTCTACGTCTACTTCTCTTTCCTCCTCCTCCTCCTCCTCCTCCTCCTCTTCCTCCTCCTCCTCTTCCTCCTTCTTCAGCTTCTCTCTGAAGTTGGAGTTAATGCCAAGGTGATCATGTAGTGCTCTTGTGTTTGGGGTCTCTCTGGTCATCTGTCCATGTTGATGTTCTCTGAGCAGAATACTATGCTTTCTAGTTCTGTCCATTACCTGGTTTGGGGGTGTTGATATGTGAGATCACAGCTGCATTTTTCTTTCTCCTCTTTAACAGACCTCTACAGGTTTGGTACAATTTGCGTATTACCAAACCTCACTTAAAAAAAAAAAAAAAAAAGACATATGATATGTGTGAATGTGAAATCTCACATCCTTTCTCTCTCTCTCTCTCTCTCTCTCCCCCTCAAACTGTATGTGTTAACCCCAAAGACTTTCCTAATGCAAATCAATCATTACTTTCTATAACAGGTATTAACGAAAGCTTTAAACATTTTTTGAGCACCAGGACTCTGAAAAGATACAATTTTAGTTCTAAGGTTTACAAATCTAAGTCTCATTATTTTTCTTCTGGAAATAATTAATTTTATTCCAGAACATTTTAAATTTCACATCTGTTGACTATTCTAATTGGCATGCTAGAACTAATGCAGCACTAAAGAAAGCCAGTAAGTGGAAATGGCTTAATGTTTCACATACATTGACACTGGAAAGAAGCCAGATTGGCATGAGGAAACATTACGTTGGTTTCTCAAGTTATTCATTCATCCACAACTTGGATTTGTTTCCAAACTTCCCTGACTATCCAAGTTCTTGATCTTTTCCTTTTCATCCTCATGCCTAAATAATTTCTTAAGTTTCCTTGTATTGAGGAAATTCAATATTTCTGATTTAAAGACTTCATTTTGAGAAAATTTTATTTTATACCTATTTATTACCTACAGGTTAAATATATGAGAAAAAACATTTTTCTTTTATAATTTTCTTTTATTTATTTTTATTATTTATTTATTTATTTCTACCTTTTATCATTTTAAAGGAAGAAACTGGGAATTTACATCAAGAGTTCTAGAAATGAGTTAAAGGGACAAAATAGAAGAAGAGGTACGCCAGCTTTAAAAAATAGGACCTTGCAGCTGTGCACCATATGTCTATCTGAAATATGCCAATGATATGTCATAAAAGAAGGATGGAGACAAAATCTGGCTAAATCAGTGAAAGGCTGTCTTAACCAGTGAAAATCACCTTGTCTGAATGGAAAAAACCCATCCAAGAAGCTGGACCAACATTGATTGGAATCAAAGAGTTAATCTGATTTTATGTTTTCCTAATTCAAATGATTTTTTTTCAGCCTACCCCCAAAGGTTTGGAAATATACAAATACCAATTTTTAATGCACAATTCTGTAGATGACTGTGAATATAAATTTTGCAGTTTATAAGTCATAATTTTAGAATTCATTATCAATTCATCCCAAATAGGTTAACATATGACCTTTGTACCAAAAAAAATTTAGTCAAAGTAGTAAATAACTTTGTTTTTCTATAAATTATATACAGTCCTAATTTGGAAAAATATATAACAAATATTTTATTAATAGTGGTTTATTGGCTAATATATCAGCTTTCCAAAGATAAAGCATTAAAAACATACATTCTAAATTAAATACTTAGCCACTCATTCACATTTAAAATAAGATCTTTTAAAAGAAATAATAAGCAGTGCCTGGCTGACTCAGTTGGTAGAGCACATGACCCTTGATCTCAGGGTAATGTAGAGATTACTTAAGGAAATTTTTAAAAAAATAATTAATTCTCTTTAAAAAAAAGAAATAAAAAGAGGTGATGGGAAAACTAATGTTAAATTATTTTATCTCTTGTTATGTCTTTTATGTTTGACGATTATTTGTGACCAATTTATTCACATAGACTATTTCTAGTTAGATCATAACAGGCCACTTGCATACTACAACTGAATTTAGAAGTCTTTTTTTTTTTTTTTTAAGATTTTATTTATTTATTTGACAGAGAGAGATCACAAGCAGGCAGAGAGGCAGGCAGAGAGACAGGAGGAAGCAGGCTCCCTGCTGAGCAGAGAGCCCGATGTGGGACTCGATCCCAGGACTCCGAGATCATGACCTGAGCCGAAGGCAGCGGCTCAACCCACTGAGCCACCCAGGCGCCCCTGAATTTAGAAGTCTTTACAAGTGGTCACTTGATATAAGAAATGTGATTTATATTTTAGATGTATAGATCAAAAGGAAATTTGTTAAACGGCATCAATCTACTGTTAGAAATAATGAAAGAATTCCACAATGTGGATGTATATGAGATGCAATATCGAAAAAAAGAACTTCTCTTTTGCAACAACAAAGAAATGTACTAAAATTTTTATAAAATTATCCTATTCATGATTGCAACAAATTTGTAATGTACATAAGAATACCGTAACCATAACAAGAAATCTGTGGGACTATGATAAGAAAATAAATCAATTTTACTAAAATATTTTAAAACAATTTATTATCAATTATTGATTTTGATAGTGATTATAAATATAAAGATGATCATAAATTGATTATAAATTATAATATACATAAGTCCTGGAGATGTAATGTACAGTATGATGCCTATAGTTACTAATAATGTATTACATACTTGCAAGTCATGAAGAAAGTAGATCTTAAAAGTTCTCATCACAAGAAAAAATTACATAACTATTTGGTGGTGGATGTTGACTAGATTTATTGTGATCATTTAATAATTTATGCATATTGAATCATTATGTTATATACCTGAAATTAATTTAATGTTATATTTCAATTGTATCTCCATACAAATACTTTTTAAAAGAAAATATATTAAGTAAAACATATATGATCATGGATATAGAAGGTTCAGTATTGGAGTGACATTTATTTTCCATAAGTTAATATATTAATTAAATTACATCTTAATCAAAATCCAAAAATGGGTTTTTTATGGAAAATTATGCTTGACTTTAAAACTCATAGGGCCAAATAAATGCACATTGAAAGAAGAAACAAGAGGAAATATTTTCCCTACCAGATTGGAATGTATATTTGTTACTTACGTTAATTAAAATAATGTTATTTTGGTGGAAGTAGACCAGTAGACCAACGGAATAGAATAAAGAATCCAGAAATAGATCTACGCATACAAAGGCCTCAATGTACCTCATGTCCTGTTAGTGATATTCTGTGTAGTCCCCTACCTAATTGAATAGTGGTAACCTTAGTAACCTATAGGAAACAGAGGAAATGGTGTGTGATTTCTGAGGCTGTCATAAAAGACGTTGGGTCTTTGACTTGTTCTCTCTTAGACTATTCATTCTGGAGAAAGCCCAAGCCATGGCTTTGTACACACAAGCGGCGCTATAGGAAGGTTCACATGGTGAGAAACAGTTCTTACACTAACAGCCAGCACTAACTTGACAGCAAAGTGAATGAGCCATCTTGGAAGCAAATCCTTCAGTTGCAGTCAAGGCTCAGATGACTATAGCCCCAGCTGGCATCTTGTCTATGAAGGAGAAACTCCAAACCAGAACAACCCAACTATGCCAATTCCAAATTAATGGCCCAAAAAACAAAGCTAATAAATGTTTATGGTTGTTTAAAGCTACCAAGTTTTGAGATAATTTGTTATACAGCAATTGGTAGCTGATACATGTTTCTGTATATAGAAATAGGGTGCTGTCGTAACACAAATTAATGTGTAACAACTTCATAGTTAGCTCATGTCACATAATTTCTGTATGATATATTCTATCCTATTGATATCCACAATATCCTATTGGATATATGGGTCAGGTCTATTTAATATAAAAGGAAAATATACAACTGCATGCGTACTAGGGTCACTGGGGTTCACTTTTGAGGTTGGGTACCACAAGCACTATTTTTTTTTAATTAGATACAAGACATAGGACTTTCTCTCTTTTTTCTTTTTTTTTTTTTTTTAGACATAGGATTGATTGTAATCTTGAGCTGTTAGCACAGAAGCTTAGCACAGAAGCTTATTTAAATCATTCTTGGCCAGGGGCAATTGGGTGGCTCAGTTGGTTAAGCATCAGACTCTTAATTTTGGCTCAGATCAAGATCTTAGGGTCATGAGAACCACTGAGTCCAGCTCTGTGCTGAGCAGGATTCTGCTTAAGATTCTCTTCCTTTCCCTCTGCCTCTTCCTCCATTCTTCCTACCCACCTCTGCCACTCATGAGCACACCCCCTCTCTCCCTCTTAAAAAAAAAAAATCATTCTTGGTCACTTGTGTATGTGTACATGCACTTATGTGAGTGCATATTTGTATGATTTAATTACATTTTAAAATTAATGTTAAGGGACGCCTGGGTGGCTCAGTTGGTTGGACGACTGCCTTCAGCTCAGGTCATGATGCTGGAGTCCCGGGATTGAGTCCCACATCGGGCTCCCGACTCCGCGGGAGTCTGCTTCTCTCTCTGACCTTCTCCTTGCTCATGCTCTCTCTCACTGTCTCTCTCTCAAATAAATAAAAATAAAATAAAAAAAATAAAATTAATGTTAAGTTCATATACTATTTATTCTTTCTCCCCAAAAGCACTCACTTATGTGTAGTTTAATCACACCACACACACACACACACGCACACACACATGAGATTCTCTTTACTTATTTTCCTCCTGTCAAAACAATGGATTTAAGATATGTTAATTTATATTGCCAGTAATCATGATCAGACTTACTTTTTTTTCTTTTTGCCAATCATGCTTATGGAATAGTATCTCAACATTATTTTTATTTTATATATTTATTACTAACAAAGCTAAACATCTATGATTATTCTATATTTTGGTTTATGCTTTATTTATTAATTTTTTATTTGTCCATTTTTCTATTATGTGATTTTTAGGTATATTAAATTCTTCTTATACATTACAAATAGCAATTTGTTGATTTTCTATGTTGCAAATATTGTCAACAATTATATCATCTCTTAACTTTGACCATTAACATATTCAATACTCCACTTTGTGAATAAAACCATACATGAAAAAACTAGAAATATGTGCTAAATTGATATCGTTGATAGCCCCAGTTAATAATCTCCCTTTATCCATGCTTCTTTTCCTTGAAAATATGTGATGCCCTCTCCTTCTGATTTTGGTTATGGCTGTCTATGACTATCTGCAGTGAGTAGGATGTTAACAGATTTGATGCACAAAATAGTCTCAAAACAGAGCTTGAGATTTTCTACATCCTTCATCTGCCTTCATTATGAGAACAAGCCTAGATTAGCTATCTCTTGAGACCTTACCATTCCTACGAGAAAAAACTCAGTCTAGCATGCTATTGGTTGTTAAAAAATGTGAGCAGAACTGAATTATCCTGGTAGTAACCTTCTAGACCAGCTAACCTCCAGCCCCATAACTTCCCATTAAGACAGGTCAGTTAATCATGAGCCAGATCAGAGAACTACCCAGCTGTCCTATTTCTGCTACCTAAGAAGTAATAAAAACTATATGTGGATGGAGGAATGTGATGACAAACTGCGACTCCCGGCTGGCAAAATGTCATTCAGTGTTAGGGTGTTTGTTGCCCAGCGACAACTAACCAATACGATGTAAAAAGTGTAAAAGTCAGTGTGTTCAATGAAGGAGAAAACACCACCTTAATTTACAGGATTAAGGATTTGACCTTGCACAACTGCTAGAGGAGCTAGCTACTGAAGTTCTGGGAAGGAAGTTGAGTGATAGGAGTAGTCACCAACCAGAAAATCTTAAAAACCTAGCTCATCTCACCACTGAAATGGAACTACTAAGGAAGGTCTTTTGGAGAGCTCTCTATGAGACATCACCATTGTGGGTCCACTGTCTAGCTTCTGGTGAAGGACGTGGGGCCAACGTTAGTCAATAGGTTCAACAGTTAGGAAGAAAAGCTGCATGTGGGTGGAGGAGTTTGAAGACAAGTTGGAATTTGCTGGCAACTTTATGTCTGTACGTTGACTTCAGACAGTAACAGCTGCATCCACATCCACTTTCTAAAATTCACCCCAAATTTTCCTTTTGTCAACTCTAACATATATTTAATAAAATTCCAAAAGTACTGTCCATTCTAGTTGACTTGATTTTTATAAACACATTTTTAAATACATTTAATGGTCAAATAAAAATGATAGCAAAACCATGCTCACGTGAAGTAACCAGCTCTCATTTAACTGAAGGCACTCAAACCCTTTCCTCAAAAGGTGATCAAAAGTTCCACATGACACTCTATCCATCTTTGGTTCATTTTTCTTATGGTTGAGTGACATTCCATTTTTGATATCCTGTGACTTAAACAGTGAGGTATTTTATGATAGTAGTATAACAGGAGATGGGGGTAGGGGGAGAGAAAAAGAAAACATAATTGGTTAACATCAAAGTAAGGAAGAAATACTGACATATTCCAAAATTCTCTTTCTGTGGCTGTTCATTTGGTCGTAGGTGAAGTGACAGTTATAATTTCTCCCAACATCTATTGAATATTCTTTTGTCTCTGAGCATTATCTCTGTTGGTCATGGTTCCTTGCCTAGTGTGATAAGTCATACTATCATTCCTGAAGGGCCTGTACCATTTGTAGTCTTGACTGTTCTGAGGTGTTAAATCATCAGTCAACTTTTAACACACAAATTGTAGATTCTGAGGAACACTCCAGACCACTGTAAAATGGATATGAGTTAAAACTTCATTAAATTTTCTGATCTCTATAAGCACCCCATCTGACTGGTGAACCACAATGTTGTTGGAGTCACCAAGTATTAGTCACATCAGGGCCAGTGTCCAGTATCCCTGTAAGTCTGGTTATTTTCACTTTTTCAGTGAAGAGCTATTCTGGTAAATGACCATAGGTCATGTTAGGGAAGGCTAGAAGGTAGATTTAAAATTTGCAGTAAATCAAGATGCTTCCACAGAAGAATCTCTCCTCTTCTTAACTAAGAGACAATGGGTCTGTGAGTTGGCTCAACTCTTGAGAGTTAAGTAGTGACTTTATTGTGATCAAATGAGACTTCTGAGCTTTTTTACTGCTACAAATCAATGAAATTTTAGTAGGTTGCCCACTTATTGCAGTCCAAGGACATCATGATCAATTAGCCAATGCAAATGATCTCCATTAATTCATTACAGTAATCACATGCACCATGTCCCTAATGAGTAAATGCTACCACATGGTCCTTGCCCATTTCAGTGGCAGCATTTCTCACTGTTATTCCTACTCTGCAGAGAATAGCCATTACAGGGTTGTTAAAGGATGTCTTTCCTCTACATCCAATATATTTCTTGAAGCCTTTTTTAAGGATATTCTATTCAACTTCCTATAGGATGTAATTAGGGAGAGGGTAAATAGCTCTGACATTATAAATCCATTCCAGCTTTGAGTCTCTGTTTACCTTTGTGTATCTTCCTCTGTTAGATACCAAGAATTTCTGGCATGCGAACAGAATTTAACATGAGTTACCTCATATTTTGGTCTCAGTCTGCAATTAACCATTACAGCCTTTTCTTTCTCTCTCTCTCTCTCTCTCTCTCTTTTTTCCCAAAGATTTTATTTATTTATCTGACATAGAGAAAGAGATCACAAGTAGGCAGAGAGGCAGGCAGAGAGAGAGGGGGGAAGCAGGCTCCCTGCCAAGCAGAGAGCCCGATACAGGGCTCAGTCCCAGGACCCTGAGACCATGACCTGAGCCAAAGGCAGAGGCTTAAACCTCTGAGCCACCCAGGTGTCCCATTAGAACCTTTTCTAGCCTTTTAAGCTAACACAATGAATCTATAATCTCTGCCAACTATACCCCTGTAAGGAAATGGAAGGTTCATGGCTGGGTATATGGGAAGCTAACAGGTAGATCCAACCAAGAATCAGGTGGTAGGTATGGAACTGCAGTTGATCTCCATGGTCAGCAATCAAGAGAACTGGGTGTGAAGCAGAAGTGAGAGCCACATAAAAATTGCCAGCGCTTAATGCTTTTTGCTGTCTCCTCATCTCACCACACTGACCTACAGAGGGTATTGGCTACTTACTTCACTTATGACTTTCAACTTCTAAGAATATTCCTCCTTCAGCTAATTCTAACTGGGAGTTATATAGGAGAAGTGCATTCTGGAGAACAGTTCCAGCCTAGTCGAGTTGATAGCACAGAAAGCAACTTCTTTAACCTCAAAAAATCTATATAAAATAAAGCCAGGCCAAATAGCATATATAACACAGATACATTACATTACCAGTGTTCCCTTTGATGTTGAAAAGGCAAAGTGGATCATAATCCCTACTACTACTCAACATGAAAATCCTGATCAATTGCCAACAAATGAAGAAGCAAAAAGATACATAAGAAATGGATAAGGAAACTTTACAAGATGATCATTTACATAGAATGTCTTAAGATCAACAAATCTTTAATACTTTTGATAAATACTAGTTCAATATCTATAAATCAAGAAAGTTTTTATCACTATAGTAACCAATTAATAATATAATAGAAATTCTGTATTATCTACAACTGAAAAGAACCAAAACAACAAAAACAAAACAAACAAACAAACAAAAACCTATAAACATGAGGGGTGCCTGCGTGGCTCATTTAGTTAAAACTTCTGCCTTTGGTTCAGGTCATGATCTCAGGGTCCTGGGATCGAGCCCCACATCAAGATCTCTGGTCAGTGGGGAACCTGCTTTTCTCTTTGCCTACTGCTCTGCCTACTTGTGCTCTCTCTCTGTCTAATAAATAAATAAAATCTAAAAAAAAACCTGATATGACTGTAATCAAAATCCACATAATGTGGGCTACTATAAAAAATTACCGCAGAATTTCTGGCTTAAAAGAATACACACTTATTCTCTTATAGTTACTGAGATCAAAAGTCCAAAAACAGTTTCACCAAGTAGAAATTAAGGTGTCAGCAGAACTGCTTTCCTGCCCCAGGCTCTAGGGGAGGAGAATATGTTAACTCTTGCAGTTTCTGGTGGCTGCTAGCATTCCTTAATTTGTGGTACATCATTCTTATATTTGCTTCCATGGTCACACACCTTTTCTTCAGCGTCAAAACTTCTACTTTTTTCTCCTAGGAGCATTTGTGATTATGGTTAGGTCTTACGCAGATAATCCAGGATAATTTCCACATCTACATAAAGTAATAGTTACAGGTTCCAGGGATTAGAAGATGGACACCTTGGAGGTCATTACTCAGCCTATTACACAAAGTTTTTGAAGTGTTAAATACATATTAGAAGTTCCAAATAAACAGGGATACCAAGTTAGTGGATGAAATGACTATGTGTTCTAAAGATGTCAGTTTTTCTTAATGCATGCCATTTTTGCAATTCAAATCAAAACCCAGGGTAGATATTATTTTTGCAATTGTGCAAATTGTGATTCTAAAATATTCATAGAAAAATAAAAATTCATAAATATCTAGGAAAATTTATAAAATGATATTCACAGTTCAGGGAATGCTCCTGCACAGGTATTAAGATAATGTTGCAAACTTATGTTAAAATGCTGTGCTACTAGTGAAAGTGGAATAAATTCAATCATGCAAGAGAATGAATAATATAGGAACAGATTTATACATATGCTATAATTGTTACTTGATAGAAATGTTAATAAAGCCATTAAAATTTATGGATGTTTATTTATTTATTTATATTATGGTCACTTAGCCAATGATTCTTTAGTTGTGTATAACACCCAGTGCTCATCACAACATGTTTCCCTCTTAATACCCATTACCCAATTACCCCGTCCCCCCACAACCCTCCCTTCTCCAATCCTCACTTTGTTTCCTGGAGTCCAGAGTCTCTCATGATTTGTCTCCCCCTCTGATTTCTTTGCATTCAGTTTTCTCTCCCTTCCCCTGTGGTCCTCAGTGTTATCCTTACGTTCTACACGTGAGTGAAGCATATGATAATCATTTTTCTCTGCTTGACTTATTTCACTTAGCACAATCACCTCCAGTTCCATCCATGTCGATGCAAATGGTAGGTATCCATCCTTTTTGATGGCTGAGTAACATTCCATTGTATATATCAATCACATCTTTATCCATTCATTTGTTGAAGGGTATCTCAGCTCCATCCACATTTTGGCTACTGTGGACATTGCTGCTATGAAAATTAGGGTACATGTGTCCCTGCTTTTCACTACATCTGTATTTTTGGGATGAATACGTAGTACTGCAATTGCTAAGTGGTAGGGTAGCTCTGTTTTTTGTTTTATTTTTTTTTAAGATTTTATTTATTTATTTGACACAGAGAGGGAGAGATCACAAGTAGACAGAGAGCCAGGCAGAGAGAGAGGGGGAAGCAGGCTCTGCTGAGCAGAGAGCCCAATGCGGGGCTCAATCCCAGGACCCTGAGATCATGACCTGAGCTGAAGGCAGAGACTTAACCCACTGAGCCACCCAGGCGCCCCTGGTAGCTCTGTTTTTAATGTCTTGAGGAACCGCCATATTGTTTTCCAGGCTGGCTGTACCAATTTGCACTCCCACCAACAGTGTAAGAGGGTTCCCCTTTCTCTTGTGAAAACTGAATATATATGAATATATATTTGAATGAATATATATGAATAAATATATTAATATATATTTATTTACTATATATAAATATATAGTATATATAAAATATAATAAAAACTAAAACTCTAATTTCCTAAAATACAGACCCTAGCAGTGTTAAAGACCTAACAACAAAGAAATAAGCTGGGAAATAAAACAAAGAGGAATAATTTTTGACATTGGTATGAGAAAGGATTTCTTAAAGAAGACAGAAAGATCAAAATCACAAAGGAGAAATTAGATGAATTTAATTATATCACAATATAGGTTATCTCTTTAATAAGCCATACATCTGTTAATAGAATACATGTATTTGTATAAAGTACATGTTAAATTATTTGAAAGAATAAATAAGAAACCTTTAATAGAACTGGTTTACAGAGTGTGATTTTTGTGCGTGCGCGTGCACACGTGCGCGTGCGCTTGTGTGTGTTGGGGGAATTTCTCAATGCCTTTTGTAATAACATTTGAATTTCTTTCATGGAACATTTATTTATGTATCACTTGTTTGATTAGAAATATATAAATCTATAACAATTATAAAAAAAAGTCTGAAAGGCTCACCCATTATTTGTGAATCTCAGAATTATAGACTAATTTTACTTTCTCCTTCCCTTATTTTTCATATTTCTACACTGAACATGTATTACTTTATAGTGAAAAATAAAAATTAATTTAACTTAATTTATTTTTTTAAAAGATTATTTATTTATTTATTTGACAGACAGAGATCACAAGGAGGCAGAGAAGAAGGGAAGCAGGCTCCCTGCTGAGCAAAGAGCCTGATGTGGGGCTTGATCCAGGACCCTGGGATCATAACCAGAGCTGAAGGCAGAGGCTTTAACCCACTGAGCCATCCAGATGCCCCTTAATTTAATTTTAATAGAAAAGAATGGCTTTTTTTCTTCTTGTCTCATTTGTTTACCTTACTAGAAAATAAATACGAAGGCAGTTCTGTACTACTAGAAATTAATACAGTTCTCTGTTGAATCATGGCCGATAAGTTTAAAATGATCTCTGATTCATTATAAAATATCAAGTAATCCTTATGTATCACTAGAACAACAAAAATAATATTCTATATGTATCTTTTAAATTTTATTCAGGGTCAGGGTATGAAGAATTATTTGAATATTATTCGTCAAGAGAATATTTTTCAGGAAACCAGTGACGCCTGATTTTATGTTGCTATCAGCCAATGAAACAAATTTTCTATAATCACAAATAAGACTTCAGGAAATATCCACCATATTGTGTGTCCATGTTCTTTACAATAACATGTTGTAGGGTCAAATAGGAATTTTTTCAGTAGGAAATAATACAAAACTCTTTGGTATTATTAATAATAATAATAACCTATTGTTTTGAATGAAGCCTGTTAGTTTCTCTCCTCTGTGCCAAAACCATATCCACCTGATGAACTTCCATTAGGCTAAATGAGATAATCATGTCTTAGGCTGTTCCAGATGGCATTTTTCACACTAATGCAAAGTCACAAATAAAATTTTAATTTGCTTCTTAAGAGGCAGATCTGTTCAAATAAATGAACAGAAAAAATAAATGTTTGCACCTTAGGGAAGTATCAAGAACAAACTCCAGAGATACTGTTTCTAAGTTTATTCAGTGACAGTGAGCCAGAACATACTACAAAATGAGAAGAAGCAAAGGTTTTTTGTTGGTTTGTTTTTGTTTTTACCATCTCATTACATTGTTATCATTTACTTACAAGAAAACACAGGTCGTTTCGACACACCAAATATAAACACAGCATTATAAGTATGCTTCTAGAAGGAGTGTGTTAAATTTTTAGCAATGTTTACTTTTGGTCTCTAATTTTACTTAGGTAAAATACTTAATGGTATTTATCTTATGCATCAGCTGGGCTACATCAGGTTTTATGAGTAATCATATGTTTCAGGGACCATGATTTGTGATATAGTCTATGTAATATAAATACTGTGTACCAAAACAAGTTTAATTTAACACTGACCTGTATGGGAATTTTTTTTTTTTTAAGATTTTATTTATTTATTTGTCAGAGAGAGAGAGCGAGTGAGCACAGGCAGACAGAGTGGCAGGCAGAGGCAGAGGGAGAAGCAGGCTCCCCACAGAACAAGGAGCCCGATGTGGGACTCGATCCCAGGACGCTGGGATCATGACCTGAGCCGAAGGCAGCGGCTTAACCAACTGAGCCACCCAGGCGTCCCGGGAATTTTTTTTTTTTAATAGTACTTGCAATGACAGGTTTTACCCCCTCCTTTCAGCGTGTTAAAACAACTGTCAACATGCGAGGCATAAAATACTTCTAATTTCCTCTTTGTTTCCTAAAGTACCCTTTATCTTTTTTTGTCCTTAGTCACGTTGCCAGACTGCAGTTAATTGTTCTTTGTGTTAATATGACGAAATCTATCAAGGAACTATAGCAGAAACTCTGTGTGTACACGTGTGTGTGTGTGTGTGTGTGTGTGTGTGTGTGTGTGTGTGTGTGTGTTTTGGGGGGATTAAACGAACATTGAACATTCCATTAGCTCTGCTGTTCCTATGCCATTAAGGCACGTGGCGTTTCAAATACAAACACTGGACTCATTCCTTCAGGGTAAACAAAGAGGCCTTTAGTATTCATATTTAGCCTTAAATGCCCACATATAATTTATAAAACAGTTTTCACAACATTTTTATTCTTTAAGAGGTAACATGAGTCATTCACCTGGAATTAAGTCATGTTAAAGCTAGAGTGAGTCAATGCTCATCTTGTACAATCTGTTCATTTTAATAGATGAAAAATAGGTTCAGAGATAAAGCCTTGCTCAAGGTCATAAAACCAGAGGGCTTCTAGACTCTTCCACTTCCTAGTACAGCACCATTTTTGCTCTAATCCCAGTACTTCCCTTTTCCTTATTGATTGTAATTTCCAGGAATGTAGGTTCTGAACTTTTGCAACTGTTTTCCCTTTCTCAAGGTATTTGAAACTCACTAGAAAAGAAACATGATGACTATTTGACATTTCTACCATTGAAGAAGGTGATGTTTCTCATGACAATATACATTTGCTTCTTTTCAAACCATGGAGACCAAGAGCTATGATTGTGTGGAGCCCAATAAATGAAAGCCTGCTGACAAAATGATTTAATACAGACCGTGTAAAGTGTCAATTATTAAATGTTTCATACCCAGTGATAAGGGACAAGGAGAGATAAATTACCACTTCGGTGACACATTAGAAAATATGCTCAGCAGAGATGAGGCACCTGAATTGTCAAGTTAGAAATGACCCCATTAGAAGAGTAAGAATCATGGGAAAAGAAAGAAACAGAAAAAGCCATGTTTTACCTTGAATGACAGTGTGAGAGGTTATCCTGGATTTTCCTGACAGATTTAGTAAATACAGGGCTCATTCTTCAGCAGAATTTGGGCTCTATAGGGTTATTTCTCTAGGTGACTATTTTTCTCTTATTGCCAGAATAGTTAACATTGATTATTAATAGCATTGAGACTGATTATATTTTTTTTCAAATTAGAAATGAAAATAGGCAGCATATAAGCAAATGATAATCTCAGTAGTTCATATAATCCAATAATCAATATGATTCAGCTGTATAACTAATTTTATCTGTATTCATCACTTTTAATAATTCCCATAACCTTTTTATTTATATGTTTGCATTTTATGGGGTGTCAAGGAAACTATTTCAGCTGGCTTTTCACTCCTGTATCTTGTTAATATACAGTCAGCAGTAGAATATATAAGACATGGAAGATCTCTAGAGTTAATTTGGTATCTTCATAAAGAGAATTTTCATATTCTTATGCTCTAGGCTAGTGCTTTTCAAAATATAAAGTACACACACATTATCTGGAAATCTTGTTAAATTTGGATTCAGTGGGTTCCGGCTGAGGCTAAAATTCTGCATTTCTAAAACTCCCCAGAGATGCAAGTTGTTTTACAGACTACAGAGTGAGTAGCAAATCAGGGCAGGGTCTCCAGACCAGAAAAACCAGCAGCACTTAAGAGGTCCTTAGAAAGGCAAATTCCAAAGGCAAATTCCTATAGAAAGACTATACCAACACTTGGTGCATCTTAATCTCTACGAGTGGGCCCAGAAACCCCAGAAACCACTTACTCTCATGCTACACATTCTTCCTAAGTCTTTTTTTTTCTTTTTAATTTTCCTTTTTTCCTTTTTTTTAAACACAAATAAGCCTTAGACAAGACAAGAGCTGCATGTTATATATATATATAATTGTACATATGATTATATAATTGTACATATGCTAATATAGAAGTACTTTGCTTAAAATTCTCAAGAATCTTTAGGTTAGTCACAGTTTTTTTTTTCTCTTTTTTAACCAATAGCTGTGGACTCAATTTAAAATGAAATTTAAAAGAAGAAAAATGTAGAGCAAGAAATTGATAAAAAAATTTTAGGATAGATTCAACTTTCCTCTTTTTCCAGTATAAATTCCTCTATCACAAAGAATATCAGTTGTATAAAATTCTACTATATAAAATTTTTATAATTATAATTTATTAGGTATTAATTATGGCTGAATAAACGTCCTGATTTTATAAATTTTCTACCAAATTCAGTACCTTTTCTTCTTTTGTCTTATATTACTTTAGAATAGGTAATGTTTTTCTATGCAATTAAATGAAAGCTTTACTTCATTTAAGAAATGGTTATTTTCCAAAGAGTCTTATTGAAATTTCACTCACCATGCATGATAAAAACATTTCTGATCTATCTACAAATATGTCATGGTAGATAAGTTAAATATTAAGCACGTTATAATTATTTAGGCCCTATTTGTCTGGAATTTGGTCATTTTCTTCTAATGTCTAGAGGAGAACAAAAAAATGAAGATATCAGTGTATGTGTCACAATAAAATAAAATAGAATACTTAACACTCTAAAATTGTCTTCAAACTTTTCTTGACATGGATGTTGGATACTGAAGAGCAAAACTTTCCTTCCATTTCTCAAATAGAGGGTTTTTTGTTTGTTTGTTTTGTTTTTGTTTTAAAGATTTATTTATTTATTTATTTGACAGACAGAGATCACAGGTAGGCAGAGCAGGAGACAGAGAGAGAGAGGAGGAAGCAGGCTCCCCGCCTAGCAGAGAGCAATGTCCGGCTAGATCCCAGGACCCTGAGATCATGACCTGAGCCTAAGGCAGAGGCTTTACCCCACTGAGCCACCCAGGCGCCCCTCTCAAATAGAGTATTAATAATGGTTATATGAAGGTGTAATACTCTGGCTAGAGAAGTTTTATAAATAATAAAAAGAACAAACTAGGTACCATCAGTTTGAAGATCTCAATCTACTCAATATCAACTATATGAAAATGTATTAATATCTTCACAATTTTATTTTTCCAATATTTTGGAAGAATTTTTCTTATTTTGTTTTTAAAATTATTTAGACAAAAGTAATTTATTTTATGGCATTGTTTGCATTTATAATAGTTAATATGTATTCTAGGAATTCTTATGAATCAGGAATACTAACTCTCAAATATATATATATATATATATATATATATATAAAACTCTCAAATTTATAGATAGATAGATAGATATAACTCTCAACTTTATATATATATCTATATCGATATAGATATATATATATCTTATAGAACAAAGTGTACTCTTATCATACCATCAAAGATCATACTCCTTGGTATTTACCCAAAGAAGGTGAAAGCTTCCGTCCACACCAAAAAAAGTACACAAAAGTACACTGAGCCTTGGTGGCTCTGTTGTTGAGCATCTGACTCTTGATCACAGCTCAGCTTTTGATCTCAGGGTCATGAGTTCAAGCCCTGCATTGGGCTCCACCTTAGGCATGGAGCCCACTTAAAAAAAAAAAAAAAAGTGTACATGTGAATGTTTATTGCAGCTTTATTCATAATTACTGAAACCTGGAAGCAACCAAGATGTCCTTCAGGAGGTAAATGCATAAAAAAAAAGTGATACGTGGTTCCAAACAGTAGAATATTACTCATTGCTAAAAAGAAATGAGCTATCAAGCCATGGAAAGACAGGAAGGAAACTTAAATGGCTATTATTTTCCTGAAAAGGAAAATGCCGTATGATTCTAACTGGGTGACATTTTGGAAAAGACAACTATGGAGACAGTAAACAGATCAGTGGTTGCCGGGGCTTGGGCAAGGAGTGGGGAAGGAATAGGTGGAGCACAGAGGACTTCTAGGACAGTATACACACACACACATATACACACATAATATACACATATTCTATATAATATTATAATGATGGGTCACCATACATGAGTCCCTAGAATACACAACACCAAGGTGAGCCCTAATGTAAATTATGGACATTGAGTGATAACAGTGTGTCAGTCTAGGTTCATTAGCTGTAGCAAATGTACCATTGCAATGCAGGATGCCCACAGTGGAGGTTGTGCCTGCGTGGGGACCAGGGCATATGGGAACTCTGGGTAGGACGTGGGATCATGACCTGAGCTAAAGACAGACGCTTAACCGACTGAGCCACACAGGCACCCCAATTTAAAACTGCCTTAAAAACTAAAGCTTTTCATTGAAAAAAACATAATTAGAACTTCATGAATACAACCTTTTATAGTTAATGAAGTTAATATGATGTTATTTTCGTATATATTCAGTTAAAGTTTTTAGTTTTTCAATGAACTTTCTTTAAGGCTGAAAAATCCATATAAAAATTACACATTAGGGGCACCTGGGTGGCTCAGTGGGTTAAAGCCTCTGCCTTTGGCTTGGGTCATGATCCCAGGGTCCTGGGATCGAGCCCCACATCGGGCTCTCTGCTCAGCAAGGAGCCTGCTTCCCCTCCTCTCTGCCTGCCTCTCTGTCTACTTGTGATCTCTGTCAATTACGTAAATAAAATATTAAAAAAAAAGTACTTATACTCTCTCTTCTTTCTCTCTCTCTCTCAAATAAAAAAGTAAATAAAATATTATTAAAAAGGAAAGAAGCACACATTACAGTGTATTTCTTAATGAGTTTTTTAATGACATACAAATCAAAAATTAAGTTATAGACTTTATGATATTGGCTTTACTTCACTAGCATTTTCAAGGGTCTCTCTCCAGCATTCTTGTCATTGGGATCCTCTGGGAAATAAATTATACTATGCTCACCTGTGAATTCTGAGGACCTATATTTACAGACAGAGTAAACAATTACTGAAAATGTAAGAATGAGGGTGCCTGGGTGGCTCAGTGGGTTAAGCCTCTGCCTTCAGCTCAGGTCATGATCTCAGGGTCCTGGGATCAAGGCCCACATCAGGCTCTCTGCTCAGTGGGGAGCCTGCTTCCCCCTCTCTCTCTGCCTGCCTCTCTGCCTACTTGTGACCTCTCTCTCTCTCTCTGTCAAATAAATAAATAAAATATTAAAAAAAAGAAAATGTAAGAATGAACAGACACAAAATATACAATATGTTAATTATGAAAATCTCTTCCTAAATAAGCTAAAAATAAGAATTACCTGTTGTTCACAAATCTTTATGGTAGAGTATCAGTGGAATAGCAAGGAAAAAAAGTAGCATATCAAGAAATATTTTTTATTGACATTATTTAGAATTGCCATATGATAATAATGAAAAACAAAACTATCTTTATTTGCTGTTATTACTGTACTTAAATTCTCTATAGGGAATGTACTCTCTTACTACCTAAAGAAGGGATGAACCACATCCACTGCCCATAACTCTGTTATGCCCCACTGGAGAGTGCCTACTCTTAAGTATATGATTATTGCATATTTAATATGTTATCATCCCATACGATATATACTTTCATATTCTATTTCATTATTAAAACATGATCACTATAGGGACGCCTGGGTGGCTCAGTTGGTTAAGCGGCTGCCTTCGGCTCAGGTCATGATCCCAGCGTCCTGGGATCGAGTCCCACATCGGGCTCCTTGCTCAGCGGGGAGCCTGCTTCTCCCTCTGCCTCTGCCTACCACTCTGTCTGCCTGTGCTCATGCTCTCTCTCTCTCTAACAAATAAATAAATAAAATCTTTAAAAAAAAAACATGATCACTATAAATTAAAGCTTTCTTCATGAAAATCAACCTCAAGGTAAATTGGAAATAGAAAATTATAGCTAGCAAACAGAAAGATCAAACAATTTATAAAAGTAGTGACTGTGATATTATAGTATTTTAGCTAATCTTTTAGATAAAGACTTGCTTTGTGCCTTCCTCTCACAGTCTGTCTCTCCCCCCCCTCATTATAGTTCACAACAGTGTAAGCCTGGACATGATCAAAACATAAAATGTTCCAACCCTTAAAAAAATATCCTTTGCAGTGGCACCTGGTGGCTCTGTCAATTAAGTATGACTCTTGATTTCGGTTCAGGTCATGATCTCATAGGTTGTGAGATCCAGCCCCATACAGGCTCAGCCCTCTGTGGGAATCTGCTTGAGATTCTCTCTCTCTGCCCTTCCCCCATTTGTGCTTGCTCTCTCTCTCTCAAATCAATAAATAAATATTTTTAAAATATCTTTTGCTGTATTGGGTTTGAAAGCAATACAGATCAATGATAACTGTCATCAAAAAGCTCTTCCTCTTATGTTCTATGCACAGCCTTTTGTTTATTTATTTATTTATTTGGTAAAAACATTCAATCTCTACTATGTTTTATTATAGGATTTTTAAAAAATTTTTATCTTTTTTTTAAAGATTTTATTTATTTATTTGAGAGAGAGACAGTGAGAAAGAGAGTATGAGCAAGGAGAAGGTCAGAGGGAGAAGCAGACTCCCCATGGAGCTGGGACCCCAATGCAGGACTCAATCCCAGGACTCTGGGATCATTCCTGAGCCAAAGGTAGTCGTCCAACCAACTGAGCCACCCAGGTGTCCCAATTATAGGATATTTAAAAAATAAAATTTGAAGTGTAGATTTGACCAAGGGACATATTTGTTAGCAATCCAGTTGAAATCATCTTTCATATGACAAAGCTTCTTGTTTTCCATTAAGAATGATTTTTTTTCCTTAAGAATTATTTATGGCCCAAATGGCCATATACAATGTACATATACATATACAATATACAATGCATATAAAAAATTTTCTTGAGTGTCATCCAAACACTTTTTTTTTTAAAGATTTTTATTTAGTTATTTGACAGACAGAGATCACAAGTAGGCAGAGAGGCAGGCAGAGAGAGAGAGGAGGAAGCAGGCTCCCCGCAGAGCAGAGAGCCTGATGTGGGGCTCAATTCCAAGACCCTGGGATCATGACCTGAGCCGAAGGCAGAGGCTTAACCCACTGAGCCACCCAGGCGCCCCCCAACACTTTTTTAATCAATCAAGAAATTTCATTATTCATGGACTTATAAAGTTCATGATCATGGTTCTTTGCTCCATGAAGTACCTAAAGGATTCAAGGTGCTATGGGTAAAGTACCCCAGAGTAGAGGCTGAGAGTGTAGAGTGTAGTGAAAGTAATCAGATATAATTGGGTTTAAACTCTGGTTCTTCCACTCATTAATTAGTGTTTTTTTGTAAACTTATCTAATTTCTGTATGTATTAATTTGTTAAATATCTGTAAACTAGAGACAATATTAAAATATACTTCAGGCTTATTCTAAGAACTAAATAAACTGGTGTTTGTAAGATGCTTATTTTAATGTCTGGTACACAGGAACGATTCTATCAATCTTCATTAATATCAGTCATGTACTTTTTCCTGATATTATTAGTCATCTTGACAGTGTGCAAAGAAGAAAGTTTAACAGCTGATTCAAGGGAGTACAAAGAAGAAAGTCCTGAAGATTATGCCTGAATGCCTCTGTTTTTTTTAGCTAATCCTACATAGAATCATGGCCAAAGGCTTCCATACCCTAACCACTGCCTAGGTCCACTGTCAAACTACTTGTTCAGATCAAACAAACAGAGACTAAAGACTTAACATGCTCCCTAGAATTATAGTCAAGGACAACTTTAACAATAAGGCTTACTTTTCCTATAAATTTCTAGCAAGTTATGTTAATCTTCACTTCATTTTTAATTTAACATCTACTAACACTTGAAGACAAAAGATTGAAAAAGTTTTTCTTTCCTGTTGGCTTAGCAATCATTTAATTCAGCAATCATTTAAATAAATCAGGTAAAAAAAAATTGAGTAAAGCGATAGTCCTTTCAACTTCCACTTGTATTTTTTTTTTCTTGCTGTGTTTTTTACTCCATGTTTGATGCATTTTTTTTTTTTAAGTGCTTCCAACCTGGGAGTAGAAATGACAACATGGTGTGTTGGAAGCGATTAATGCCTGTCTGGAGAGCACAGTGAAACATGAGTACCTTCAGTGTCACCCGGGCAAGTATTAATCAGTACCTCAGCACAGCCTGAAGTGACTTTTTGTGATAATAAAAAAGGAATTTTCCCCCAAAATGTATGTCAGAAATGTGTGTTGCAAGTATTTCTCTGGAAAGAAACAGTCTTTGATGAAAGCATTTTCTTTTTAGAGGAAATGAAACATTTTTTGATTTGACACACAGCATGTCAGTGCTGGGGTGGTTAGGAAAATATACCACTTATAACTCAAAAAATGAGTGGCAGTTGTAAATTATATCAAAGCCCATTACACAAAGAGAATGTTCTTCAAAGCTAGGTAATACCACATATATACATAAGGGTTATCAAAAACCCATTAAATTCGACCCTTTTAGGTTTTCCTGCTGAGATTAATTTCCCAACATAACATCCCCCTTTTACAGAAAACGTTCCTTTCTCAGAAGCCCTTGTTCTCATGGGACCTTTCCACCATTTCCCTGATAGCCAGGGGCTAACCAGCAATCCTTCACGATCTCGTAAGGCATTTCATTTAAATTTATATTGAGAAATTTATAGTCTTATTAAGTTGTCTTCCCCTGAGATTCATTTTGCCGTGTTTCATTGGCATGTCATTTTAAATAGGTGCCATTTAAAAGCGTGCCCCATATTTTTACAGGCCATTCTACAATCAAATGAGGTTAAATCAAAACTTGAATGTTTCCATGTGGATAGCCAAAGAAGATTTTTTCCCAATACTTTGGTTTTGTATTACTTACTCACATGTGCTTCTCAAAGTTTCTATGATCAATCAATATATGTAAGTCTAAACTTCATGATAAAGATAATGATTATAAATGATTAATGTTTGTGTCCATAATAATAAAAAAAGTAGTCAATGCCTTAATAATTTAATATTTCAACAATCTCAATATGGTCTACTTGATCACTGAAATGGTATTTCTTGGTCCTGGTAATCAGTTGAGGCATTTCTTCCATCTTTTCCAAAGCCAGATGTTCACTGGAAGTCTGCAGACCCAGCAAAGATTCAGAGCTCACCTCAGCTATCATAATGAGTTTTGAAACTTCCAAATCTACATATCCCTGAACAAATTATCTTTTCTTTATATTCCGGTGAAAAAGATCAAGCCCTTCTTGTAACAATGGAGATTTCTCAAATCTGAAGCATTAGGAGTTTCCCACCTTGTGGGAGCTTTTGTAAGCAGTTCAAAAATCATAAATTTACAACAGAGACTCTTAGCAGTCATTCTTAGCTACAAAACTGTTCAGAAGAGGATGACGATAATGACTGGATTAGTTTGCTAGGGCTGATGCAACAAAGCACCACAAACTGGGGGGCTTAACACAACATAGATTTATTGTCTCAGAGTTTTGGAAGCTAGAAGTTCAAAATCAAAGTGTCAGCAAGGCCATAATCTCTCCTGTGATTCTAGGAAAGAATGCTACTTGCCTCTCCCAAGCTTCTGAAGGTGACCAGCAACATTCAGAGGCCCATAGCTTGTAGCCAGAAAAGCCCAACCCTTCAATTTCTCCCTCCTTTTCTCTTCTCCTCTCCCTCCCTTCTTTGCTTTCTTTCTCTTTTTGCTGCCACTGAATCTTTCCGGATCATCTGGAATATAACATCAGTAGAAGAGGTTATATGTCAGTAAGGAAATGATGTAAAAGAAATAGTTGGTGTAGCCAAAATTCATGAGAACATAGAAATTGAAGACTAAATAAACTTTGACATCAAGGAACTGTAATGTTGAGCACAACAATTAATCACCTTAGGACTCAGGTCACTCATTTATAAAATTTTAAAAAAAAGGATTATTCAATTATTGGATATATGAGGCATTTATACCTTTAGAAGATACATGCAGATGCCAGCAGAAAAATAATGTTTATTTAAAAATCGCTAGTAAATTGCTAGCAAAGTAATGTAATTAAGTCCACTTAATAAATTTCATATGTATGTCCTGAAATAATTATCTGTTCTGTTTTTGACCCAGAAAGATATATCAAAATGAAAACTGGAAGATAAAACTCAGTAAACTGTGGAAAGAGTAGTGATCTCCAAACTAAAAAGTGTCATTTAAAGCATAGATAAATTAAATTTAGAAGATAACTTATTTATTTTAGATATCTTATTATTCCAATCATGGTTCTGAATGTCTGTAATCATTTGAGAATGTTTAAGCTCATTTTTAACATAATTCAAAGGTTTGTTTACTTGAATTTTTGAAAAGGAAATCAAAGTTCTCCCAAAGATATTGGTACCAATATTTAGTTTTTTTTTTGAGTGAATGTGAGTGCAGAAAGAGTACTCAAAGAACTATGAAGTCCATGAAAGGAGCGTTTTTATTGAGGACCTACTACAGATAACCGTCTCTGTTAACCAATCTCTGTTAGGAGATTTGCATGTATAATTTACACTTTACCGAAGTTCCATAAATGGTATGATATTACTCTCAATATATACACAGAGAAACCAAGGTTTAAAGAGCTGAGTACTTACTAAAACTACATAGCTTTGTGGCACCTGGGTGGCTAAGTGAGTTAAAGCCTCTTCCTTCGGCTCAGGTCATGATCCCAGGATCCTGGGATCAAGCCCCACATCGGGCTCTCTGCTCAGTGGGGAGCCTGCTTCCTTCTCTCTCTCTCTCTCTGCCTGCCTCTCTGCCTACTTGTGATCTCTGTCAAATAAATAAATAAAATCTCAAAAAACAAAACAAAACAAAACAAAAAACCTACATAGCTTAAAACCAAGGAAAGTGAACTACAAATTCTGGTATGCTGAATCCAAACGTAATGTTCCCTTAACATAAAGATGCCATCCCAGACAATAACTAAAATGTATCCACTACTGTTCTTGCCCTCAAGCTGTATGCAATGTTCATTGAGAAAAATCGTGTACTCAAAAAGTTACTATCTTTCACTTTTCTCTGTGGGTACCATCCTAACCAGAATCACCATCCCTGGACATGAACTGTTATAATAGGTTACCAGGCAGGATTTTATCTAATTAACCCTTTTGCTTCTCCAATTCATTCCTTATAGAACAGTCACAGTGGTTTTTCAAATACATGAGTACAATTACTACACTTCCAATGCTCTAAAATTCTGTAATGATCTCTCAGTGCTCTTAGAAAAACATCCTATATGCTATGACCCAGGCTTTCCTCTCTAATCCCTTCGTGGACATATTCTTCACATCACTTAAGCTGAATAAAAATTTTAAAGAGCTTAGTGTTTTCACATGTGCAATATTTTCACGTCGACAGCTCATTGCAGAATAGCATCTGTATATCTTCCAGGATGCAGCCTCCATGCCATTTGTGCAGGTAAGTTGTTCTTTTCCTTTTCAACATGTTTGATTCTAGGTTAATTTTGTATTTACTATCAATTTCTCTCCCTATAGCACAATTCCCTGAATAAGAGATCCATGAATTTTGTCTGTTTTATTTACTGCAGTGCCCACTGTACTTGGAATAGAGTCAGTGCTCATTCATTCAACAAATTTTTGTTGAATGTCTACTCATTGCTAGGCATAATTTTAGATTTTGGAATATATTAGTGAAAAAAATAGACAAAAATTTCTGCATTCATAAAGCTTTCAACGCAGTGCACAAAAGAAAGATAGTATACAATAAACACAATAAATATATATATATTTATTTATATTTTGTGGTATTTTAGAAATTGATGAGTGCTGGGAAAAGAGTAAATAAGTTTATAAGTATAAGGAAAAGATTGTAATGTTAAGTGGGTGGGTAGAATAGGCCTCATTGAGAAGGAAATGAAGGGTTTAATAAATATTTTTCAAAAGAATGTATGAACCTTATGAAAGAACAGTTCAACAAATGCCCAAAAAGATGCACAATAGTGTCATGAAAATTTGTGGAAAAATAAATATGTCAGTAAGTAATAAACTAGGAATGGCTTTATAAAGAAATTGACAGAGCAAGGTTTTGAAGAATGTATAAGTTTGAGAGATTGAGATAACACATGAATTACTGGGAAAGACTTTCAGTAAAAATAACCATAATGAGCAAATATGAGAAAGTACACAGGTCTAGGAGTGATTATGAGAGAGAAATCATAATGCTTTTCAAAAGGTCCTTTAATACCTGATTGTTGAGAGTCTAAAGGTTATAAAGAGATTTTTAAAAAGGCAAAGTTTAGGGTGCCTGGGTGGCTCAGTGGGTTAAGCCTCTGCCTTCGGCTCAGGTCGTGATCTCAGGGTCCTGGAATCGAGTCCCATATTGGGCTCTCTGCTCAGCAGGGAGCCTGCGTCCCCCCTTTCTCTCTCTCTGCCTACTTGTGATTTCTCTCTCTGTCAAATGAATAAATAAAATCTTTTTTTTAAAAAAGGCAAAGTTTAATATTATAATCAGTAAGAATGAGTGGTGATTGTTTGGAGGTGTTTATATATAAGGTGTGTCAATAAATAGTGGAGGCCCTAATGTAATTTAAGAAACCAGTTAAGTCCCCCACCCCCACAAAAGAAACTAAACAACCCAACAAAAAGGTGATAATAATTTAGATCAGGGTAATGGCAATTTCTGCAGAAAGCAGAATTTATAGATTTTGGCAATTATTAGGATATGCAATATGACAAACTCAGAAAGTAAGAATGACTCCTAAGTATTAATCCTGGGTAATTGTAATAAGACATGCCAATTACTAAGAGTGATGCTGAGATAAAGAGCTCATTTGTGGAAAGTGACAGATTTTTATACGATTACCATAGATGTGCCAGGTCATTGCATATCTAGTTAATTATCTCCAGAATCCTATGCCATCCAATCATAGAACTTGGAAAAAGGATTGTGATATATACACTTGTTCATTACCTTCAACTACTATCTCTATGTAACTAAGAGGCTAATGAAAGATCTCAGAGAAAAAAAATTGTAAAGAGAACAAGGACTTAAAATAAAACTCTAAAGAATATGTATTGGATGAGGAAAAGAATGCTGTAATAAGGCAAAAAAGATGTCAGAGATGCGTAAGAAAAAAGTGGTCTATGGAATAAGAAAACTACAAGTATGTAGACTATGAAGCTGAAGAATAAAATAATGTTAAAAATAAGACATAATTTAAATACTACAGAAAAAAAAAAACAAAAACTAAACAATGGTCATTGACCATTTTGGAGATAATAAGGACATTTATTATTTTGTTTGTTGAACTGTGGAACGGGATGGTGAGGCCAGCCTTTTGTGATGTATGAAGGACTGACTGTATTAATATTTGAGAAGAAAATAGAAGCAAAGACTACAGACTGTTCTGTCAAGAAAGACAAGACATGATTAAGAAGTTCATAGCAGGTAGTTGAATTCATAGAAATTATTTTGAATTCAGTTTAGGGAAGAAGTGGAGATGGCTGTATTTATAGGGGCAGATAAAGTAAAGGGCAGGGAGAAAGAGATAAGAGGTTTTTTGTTTTTGTTTTTGTTTTCCTAGACAAGAAAAGAAATGATGGAAACATGTTGTAAGGTGAAAGGAATACCTTTCAGGGGCTGGGGGAGGATACATCTGAGAGGAAAACAGGACGAAAAGAGGAGAATGGAACAGAAGTTTATTTGTTTGTTTGTATAGAATAGAAGTTTAAAGATGAAATGTAGATTAGATGTTATGACAAAAGTGAAGAACATATGACCAGAATTGGTTATAAAGTGTCATGCCCAGGAAAAAAAAGGTCTTGAAGATTAGATACATCAAAGATTCTGGGAGCAAATCAAGAGTCAGAAAGGTACTGATTGAGGCAAGCGGTGACCGGGGGGCAATATAGGCATATATTTGGCACGATTAGGTTTTGGCAAAAGTTGACGAAAACCTGTAATACAAAGTAAAGTTCACAGCATTTTCTAGTTAATGGAACACTAAAAGTTAGACAAGACCTTGGTCCCAGGGAAACTGGTAGTAGATAGACCCCTCACAGGTTAGGGAATATGACAGGATCATTTCCTAAAACAAGGAAAATGACCAGAACAAGGCTAGAGTTTTATAACTGGAAACCATAAGTTAGCATACAAGAAGCATCAGTTTTCATTTGCTTTTTAAGACTCCTCATAGTTTGAGACACTTATTTCTCTAGTATGATAACAGGTTTTCGATCATGTCCGTGGTGAGATCTATAGCTACAATTTGTAATATGGCAATTCCATATGCAAAAATAGGTAAGACACAGAAGAAGATAACCAATGGGTTGATTATGTGAAACAAGTATGCAGATTTTATTGGTTATGGACATTGGGGAGGGTATGTGCTATGAGGAGTGCTGTGAAGTGTGTAAACCTGGCGATTCACAGACCTGTACCCCTGGGGATAAAAATATATTATATGTCTATTAAAAAAATAAATAATACATTAAAAAAAGAGAGAGCCTATTAAAAAATAATAAATTTTATTTGTGTTCATTCTTTCAAGCTTTTATTTAAATTCTAGTGAGTCAACATGTAGTGCAGTTTTGGTTTCAGCGGCAAAATAGGCAGGTTAAAGAGAAACGTGGTCTGTTTATTTTTAAAACAAACTGTTCAGTGTTTTAAAAATTAACATATGCTTTCTTTATCAAATACCCTAGTGGCCTGAAAGTGCTAACTATAATTTTGAATATGAACATATAGAAAAACATGCATGATGCATCCAAAGCGTAGAGTTCTGTGGAATGTTGTAGCAATAACTGCAGCTAGACAATCAGAGAACACAGACAGTAGTGATTTCTAATGTCCAATCATTATCAAAAAAGCATGACAGAAATTAATGCAGAAATGTAGTACTAGCTTATTATTAGCAGTAGTTAGTTTATAGTGACATAGTTTATATGTCATAGTTATGTTTAACATAGTTATGTTTATGTTAAACATAACTATGACATAGTTAGTTTATGATGACATCTTTGGGAAGGCTAACCATCGGGTCTTTCCTTGGTAGCTACAGCAAACAGATGACAAAAAATTGACTGAATAGTGGAGTTAGTCCACGGATGGACTGAGATGGTGACACTAAGAGCAGGCAGACGTTTTAAGAGTGAAGGGAGTAATTCACAAAATAGACAAGCTAGAAATAGGAAGTGGGTCAAAGTGGGTCCAAGAGGATTTCCAGAATGCAAGATCTTGGTGGTAGAGAACATCTCAGATATGATATATTGCAATGTAATCATTTATTTTATCATTTCATAGACTTACATCCATTCCTACTATTAAATACCAGGCATTCTTCTATATGCTGGATACAGACCAATATACACAAGAAAAGGTCCCTGTAATCATGGCAGTTAAATTCTTATGTGGAAAGACAGACAATTAGAAAGAAAGAAAGAAACGAACAAACAAAATCAGATAATTACAGGTACTGTGGAGAAAATACTACAGACTAAGGGTTAAGATCAGAGTGGAGTTGAGGATGTGTTATTTCATGGTGGCAAGCAAAAGAAGGCCTTGATATTGGGATAATAGGAGAAACAGCAGAAAGGAGAAAGTGAACTGTTTCAGGAGAGAAATGTTTCAGAGAGATAGAAGAATACAACAAAAACCTAAGCCAGGACTTCAGGTGTGTTCTAAGACGTGGAGTAGAGGAAGTTAGAGGAGAGGAGGAGGGAGAGAAGTCCAGACCAGAAGTCTCACCAGTCGCTTAAGACTAGTTCTTCTGTGCCCAGTAGAATATCTTCACATTGGAGAATTTCGAGAAGATAGTTGAAATACTGTGACTTTCATTTTAAAGTCCCGGTTGCTTTTACAGGAAGGACCAAGAGTATGAGAAGGGAAACCAGCTAGAAAGCAACTGTAGTAATCTAGATGAAAGACGATAGTGTTTTGTACCACGGTGGGTATGTGAGAAGTCAGATATAATTTAAAGCTTGAGTTAAAAAGATTTGCTGATGGATTTTGCGTGGGGTTTGAGAGAAAGAGTAGTTTGGGATAGCTATAAGGTTTTGCAATAAGCATTTGAAGGAAAGCAATATCCGTATACGGAGTCATTCAAAATTAAAACTCTAATCCCCGATTTAATTTCAAAGGTTCCTCGTGGATCAGTAACTTTCATATTTAATTACCATCATTTTAGTTAAATTTCAGAAGGGAGTAGGAATAAATAAGCGTTTTCAGTCCTCCCTGTTTAATGAAAGCTCCAATAATACGTTGTCTACTTACTATCTACCTGGGATGTGTGTGAAACTTGTTTGGTTTATTAAATTAATGCGAACAACAAAATTAATGATGCAAAATTTTCTAAGAAACAAATTTAGATTGGGTTTTACTCAAGCTATTACATTATCCCTGTCTAAATATGTCCTACGATAATGTTTAAAGTCATTTTTTCCAAGTTATCATTTTATAACTAACTCCTAGTTTTATTTTGCTTAAATTTTTACCTCTAAGTTCCACTGGGTGCGGGGGGGTGGAGTAGAGGAAGAGTGAAGAGCAAATCAATAAATAAGTTTAAAGAAGGATTAAGGACACACCTTTTGCATGGTCTTTTATGCATATATTTAATGGAAGTTCTAATTGAGTATCTGACCTCCTATTGATAGGGCTACTTTTACATAAAATAAAAGAATATAAGAAAACTGCAGTTCAAACTGTCTGTCTGGCCATGATGGATGACTGTGTGTGCTCCAGTACTTCAGGGATGGATTAAGCTGTTGAAAAAGCACTCAGCATTGGCTAAAGAACAGTAATGTATGTGAAATTCTACAGTTAATGCATCATTAAATAGTTTGCTACAACTGATTTATTGGCACACCATAGTACACTGTGTCAAGCTGTGCAATAGAATAAATGGTATCAAAAAATGTACTCCCCCAACTTTTGTTATAATCAGTCTTTTGAGTTTTAGCACTTATCTGAGTATTGAAGGCATCCTATTTTCCCCTTGATAATATCCATAGTCTAATGGCTTTTGGCTATTGGCCTATATTTGCTAAATCCTGTAGTCTCATGGAAATTATCTGATTTACAACAAAGGACTAAGAAAAGTGTCCAGGCTGCTGAAGGTAATAGCAACCAGTAGGCTTTTCCTAGTTAGAGCAGTAACAACGGAATCTAACTCTTGTTGCAGAAGCTAAAATCTAAGGAAACTGACCCTTAACTGACAACTAGGTTTTGCCACCATAATAGACCGTCCAAATCACTGTGGCTTACTTAAGAGTCTGTGGATTCGTAATTTGAGTTGTGCTCTGCTGAGCAATCTCTGCTCATCCAAGTGCTTCCATTTCTGCATGTTGGATGACTGTTGTTTTGGGGGAAATGGGGCTGGTGAATGGGATGAAGTATTTGCTGAGCTCTATGTTCCTCACCGTCAGCAAGCTACCCCAGGGTTGTTCGCATGGAGATGATTACAGTGCTTCCAAGAGCAGCAAACACAAGCAAACCTCATCAGCCAGACCTTTTAGGACTCTTTTGATCATGCTCATTAGAGCAGCGTCATTAAAGCAAGCCATGGGAGACACTCAAATGTCATGACAAGGGGATCTGGATATAGGGAGACTTTTTGAGTTTGCTAGGGCACTCACAACAAAGTACCACAGATGAGGTAGATGAAACAACACAAATGTACTTCCTCACAGTTCTGGGGTCTAGAAATTTAAGATTTCTAGGGTTCGGCAGGGTTGGATTCTTTTGACGCGTTCTCTCCTTGACTAAGTAGATGGCCACCTTCTTCAAGTGTCTTCACATGGTATTCCTTCTGTATGTGTCTGTGTCCTAATCTCCTCTCCTGAGGACACCCGCCAGCTTAGGACCTGCCCATTTGAACTTATTTTACCTTAATTACCTTTTTAAAGGCCTTTTCTCAAATATAGTCCCATTCTGAGGTACTGGGAGTGAAGACTTCAACATACGAATTTTGAGGGTGCACAATTCAGCTGTAACAGAGAGAAAGAAACTATGGCAATTTTTCTTTTCACTTTAACTTTCATTCCTCATTAATTGATCTAGGATGATGTATATGAATACCAGAAACTGTCACTGAGGATCTCTAGTTTCTGAACTGAAAATCTCTTTTTTATTACAGAATATTTCTAACGTTAGAGATCAAATGTTAGAGTAAGGCAGGGACTCTCTGCTTAGGCATGGCTGATGTTTTGACCAATAATTCTTTGTGGTCCTGTGCACTATAGAATATTTACCAGCATCGCTGACTTCTACTCTCTGGAGGCCAGGAGCAACTTTTCACCAATCATGACAAACGAAAATGTCTCCAGGTATTGACAAACATTCTCAGGGAAGTAAAAGTTTCCCCCAGTTGAGATTACTGGGTTAAGAGATAAATTCTATGGAGGAGAAAAGTCATTTCTTAAACTGACACTTAAGTTAATAGGAAGAAATGAGAAGAAATTTTAGCATCTGCTACTATATGTTTTTCTGAAAATAAATTGATTTATCAGATTTTATATTTTCTACCTTCAAGAACAGATTTATATGAAGATGAGACTGAGAACATACATGTTTTGAACCAGACAGAACATACACGCTAAGATACAGGTAACAGTGCACAGTGAAATTTCCTTAGAGCCCTGACCACAAGACAAAGATGAGCTTCAATCTTTTAAAATTTTTAGTTTTTACATAGTCAGGAAAAGAAGAACAAAAGTATCAATGAGACATTAAAATATGAAAACATTTTTTATTTTTATTTTATTTTATTTTTTTTTTAAGATTTTATTTATTTATTTGACAGAGAGAAATCACAAGTAGGCAGATAGGCAGGCAGAGAGAGAGAGAGGAGGAAGCGGGCTTCCCGCTGAGCAGAAAGCCCGATGTGGGGCTCGAACCCAGGACCTGGGATCATGACCTGAGCCGAAGGCAGCGGCTTAACCCACTGAGCCACCCAGGCGCCCCTGAAAACATTTTTTAAATAGTAAATGAAAACATAAAGAACACTTTTGCTGATAAGTACAAGTGAGTTGTCCTTCTCTTAGTAAAAAGAAAATATTTTTGTTTAATATAAGAAATAAAATCTGGGCGCCTGGGTGGCTCAGTGGGTTAAGCCGCTGCCTTCGGCTCAGGTCATGAGTCCTGGGATCGAGTCCCGCATCGGGCTCTCTGCTCAGCAGGGAGCCTGCTTCCTCCTGTCTCTCTGCCTGCCTCTCTGCCTGCTTGTGATCTCTCTCTGTCAAATAAATAAATAAAATCTTTAAAAAAAAAAAGAAATAAAATCTAATGATTTGAGGCTCAAAATAACACATCTACATTTCTATATTTCTCATTTATATTTCATGAGATAAGCAAAATATATTATGCAAATACAAAGAAAAATAGAAGAGGCAATACTAATCTCAGACATAATAAATTTCAAAATAAAGATCAGTTGATTATGTAATAAAGTGATTTAACGTAAAAATATATATGAAAATTTAAAAAGATTTATATAGACACATATGTAAAATTGCATGTATATACATTTAAGTCAGTCAGTATAGAATATATTAAAACTTCATTTTACTTTGAGCTATTGTATCATTAGAAAGATAAGTAGATAAAAATGTATTAAGTACAGAATATTTGGATAATGTAAATAATATAATTGAATTGCATTTGTATGCATTTAAGATTTGGTTTATAGATACCTAAAAGTTAGATAAAAGTGTATATCCTAAAATTAATGTACCTTTTCTAATGCCTATAAAATATTAAAGATATATCTTATAATTGATAAGAATAATACAGGATTTAGTTTTTGGTCACAGTTTAATAGATTTAGAAACTCACTACTAAAGAGTTTTAAAATATTAGCAAAACCTCCCATTTAGTTTAGTATCAATCTATTGAAGACTAGGTGAAAAACATAAATGATTCTATAATAGCTCTGAAGGAAATAATAAGCCAAAAAATAAAATAAAAATTTGGAGTGAATATTAGTTAAATGTAATATAAATGGACCTAGAATGAGAAATACTGTATCTATGATCTTTCTAAGTACCATGTTACAAAAAGATGTTAATTTTCACTTCTATAAAATGATTTTTTTTTTGCCCTGCACCTTTTGTGTTCGACTGCCAAAATTTATGTGAATCTTTCCTTAACACCTTTTTTCCTTCTTACATAAATTTGGCTGTAACTTCACGAAGTCTTTTATCTGTTGCATTCTATTTGTGATTGCAAATATTTCAAAATACTAGCCTCAGTATTATCCCCTGTCCTTGCATTCATCAAATGTCTTCCTTTGAATACTAAAGATTCCTCAACCCAATTTCCCAGTACGAATAACCAGACACGAATTATTTACTGTTTTGTGGGGAAAACTCAATTAAGAATCAGGGAAAAGGGAAATGAGTTCTTGAAAATTAACATTTAAAAGATTTGCATATAAGTTTTGACTAGAGATTTGGATGCATCCTTGGTCAGTACTTTTTCTCTGTTCAGACCTCATTGACATCAGGAAGGAGAGAAAGGAAGGACCACACAATGGAGCACAAGACTCCTCATGAACAAACACAGTCTTTCCTGGCACCCAAAGATGCCATGAAACTAGAGTCCTCCCTGATGGTCATTCTCCATTTAGAATCAACGTTCAACAGAAACCAACGTGATTTCTCGTCATTTGTTTTTTAGGTGTCACACTTTGGATAGAAATCCAAGACATCTGAAATCACTTAGGAATTAAAGGCCGGGAACTATAAACCTAGAAAGATTTTGGAGGCTTAGAAAGGCTTCTGCACCTGACTACGACTGACTACATAGAATATAGCCAGAAAAACAAAACAAAACAAAACAAAACAAAACAAAACAAAACAAAAAAACAGTGGAACACACTTCTGCTATTCTGTGTTAGTCTCTACTCATGTGTGAAATTCCATTTGGTTTACTTGTATATTAGAATATCTTGTCTTGTCTAAGTTGGACATCTTGAATCAGATTTGGCAAAGAGGACATCTTCACGGAGTTCATAAATGTGTGTCAAATATCTCCAGTCTTACGTATTGCACAGTGAGATCTATAATATTTAGACACTAGTTACAAGTTAATCAAAGATGGTACGTAATTGTGGAAGTCAGAATAATGCTAGGGGCACCTGGGTGGTTCAGTCGTTAAGCATCTGCCTTCAGCTCTGGTCATCATCCCAGGGTCCTGGGATCGAGCCCCACATAGGATTCTCTGCTCAGCGGGAAGCCCGCTTCTCCCTCTCCCACTCCCCCTGCCTGTGTTCCCTCTCTCACTGTGTCTCTCTCTGTCCAAAAAAAAAAAAAAAAAAAAAGCTTAAAAAAAAAAAAAGAATAATGCTAAATTCTTGACCTAGGAATGGATCAGACTACTTCATCATAGGTATACAACAAGGGATTGTGCATAAATCACAAGCTTCTGTCCCACCACAATGATCTACTGTGAGACTGAAAGGAATTGAAAAACAAAGTGCCTAGAACATTGTCTACCACATACTTATAAGTTACTACTATTATTATCAATTCTAATTAGAAATAAAGTAATACATTTCAAATGGTATATGAAATAACTAATGCTAGTAGAGAATAAGTAAGTTACATGATTATGAAAATCAAATCTCACTAGTGTAAAAGCAGAAAAAATGAAGTAGTTTCCCTTCTGGATAGTACTCTGATCTGAGGTTGAAATTTCCCACATTATTCCAGTGGATATTTAGGGGCACACGAAGCCATCCTCGACTCCTATAGACATTAGGTGTGTTCGTCTGTTTTTCATCACTGGAAAGAAGACTGAATCAGAGTGCTGCTCTTACCTCTTGTTAAAGGAGAATTTGGGGAAATTTTCCCCATATTTTTACATCTCTTTTCAGAAGATGAACATTAGTTAAAGGCAAATGGATGACATGCTCATTGAAGTTTTCACTTCCTTTTATATAAATACACTCTTAAAAGTCAGCCCCTTTCTCCTCCATGTCTGCAGGAATTAAAACTTCATGCTCACAGCACCTTAATTTTTAAACTTCTGATAACTTTTAAAAAATATTTTATTTACTTATTTATTTGAAGGGGAGAGAGTGCATGCACAAACAGGGGGAAGGCAAAAAGATAGGGAGAGAGAGAATCTCAAGCAGACTCACCTCTGAGCATGGAGCCCAATGGGGGGCTCGATCTCAGGACTCTTGAGATCATGAGCTGAGCCAAAAGCAAGAGCTGGGCACTTAATGAACTGAGGCAGCCAGGCGCCCCTCTGGTAAATGTTTATTTCATGAAATATACTAATGTCCTGATACAGAGAACACTTAAAATTCACAAGAAGAGAACTTCAAAATTTGGAAGACCATATGAATAGAGAGAACATATTAAAATAACTCTAACCTATAGCATGCAAGTTTTCATAATTGGAGAAATACAAATTTATATAATAAAAGATATCACTGTTTTTTAACTTCTCAAACTGGCAAAAGCAATAGTTAAAAGGACCATAATCTTCAGCTTAGAACTTATGGGGGGAAAAATGTTCACATGTTGAAGATAGGATTTTTTTTTGATAGAGAAATTTGACCATTTCTATCAAAACAGTAAGTTTGATGTAATTTCAATATTCATAATATATCCTACAAATATACTTACGAATTAACAAAACATATATGTAAGTCATATGGTTTGCAACATTGTATATATTTATATATACATATATGTGCGTGTATATGTATATACACACAGAGAGAGAAAAGTAATAGGCGATAACTTGAATGACCTCAAAAGGTAGCATATGAAAGAATTAATATTATTTTCATAAAATTGAGTGATATGAAACATTAAAGAGAATAAGGTATAATTCATTATATTGATAAAGCTATATATTCAAATTAATGTTTTTAAGTGAAAAAAGGCTTAGTTTCTAAGGAAAACTGAGCCTTTAGGTGGGGGCATTCTCTAAACCATTGTTTTAACAAAAAAAGTTGGTGGGAAAAAAATGTGGGAAAGGTGCATACAATATCCTGGGAGATCTTTAAAAATAAAGATACCTGAGACCCACCCCAGACCTTTTGAATTAATAAATGAGATTAAGGAAATTATATTTTAATGACTCTGCAGTATAGAATAAATGCATTCTAAACTTTGTAGACCTGAGGATAAAAGTAAGAAAGGGAATGGAAAAGCCTCACCTAGGTCTTTATAATTATTATACCATTCTAAAAAATAATAATTGAGAAAACATAAGGTACTTTGTACTGACTCGAGGCATCTGCTAATAAAAATTAAGAAATAAGCCTTCCTTTATTTGAAGGCAATGACTTGCCTTAAATAGTTTCATTTCAAATGAATCAATTACAATAAAAATAGGCAAAAAAATCTGTAAAATACAGTTTTTTACATGATATATATTGAATAGTTTACTACTTATAATTTTCTTGATTTTGGTATACTTTAGGTTTTGGACTTATTTTTCATAGCCATGGAATTCTTTGACTTTATGATGGAGAGTGCAAAATACAAACATAGTTAAGATGGAGGTCAGGATCCCACCGTTGTTGGTCAGGTATTCATTTAATACCTAGGTATTTATTTAAATGTTCTTTACATCTGTGATTTTACAATAGACTGATCAGTTTATAAATCATGTCTAAGAATCAATAATCATTGATAAGAGTGATAAAAAATAAAAGTTCTTTTTTCATATAATCATGTTTTGGAGTCATGTTTTCCACATTCTTTTTTTATTATTATTATTTTTAGTTCTTTTTTTTTTTAAGATTTTTTTTTTTTTTTTTTTTTTTTGACAGAGAGATCACAAGCAGGCAGAGAGGCAGGCAGAGAGAGAGGAGGAAGCAGGCTCTCCATTGAGCAGAGAGCCCGATGCAGGACTCGATCCCAGGACCCTGAGATCATGACCTGAGCCGAAGGCAGCGGCTTTGACCACTGAGCCACCCAGGCGCCCCATTATTTTTAGTTCTTATTTGTTATCTAGCTATCTAGCTTTGGGATCTGAAGCATATTAGGTTTTTAGTCTTAAAAGTAATTGAAGGAATTTATTTTTGCCAACAAAAAAAGCTTTTTGTTCAATTTACCTATTTTGCATAATTTTATTGAAAAGCTGTTCTCTAATTTTGCCAATCTCAATCACTTTTGTTGAAAGCATCTGATGTAACAGCTGTCAAATCTGTCTTTTGATTGCCTCTTTCCTTCTCCTCCTCATCCCCTCTTTTTCTACCATATCTCCTATTCATCATGTCTCAGTTTCTTTATCTTTTATCCTATAATGATTCTTCTAAAACACTCTGGAGTACCATTCCTATTTGAATCAGATTGCTGTTTATTTCTTCATTAGTTGATTCAATCACCTGTGTTAAAGAAAGTGATTGTCTATTGCATAAAATGATTATATATGTATATGTATATGTGTGTATAATGATATATATTTATATAAAGTATGTGTAATACATTTTTATTTTTATACACATCTTATATAAGTATATATAACAAAATATAAAATAAACAAATGTATAAAATTAAGGGCAAGTTAATCAATTAATGTCACCTCATATCATAGAAAGGTACCACAAAATTTTGACTGTGTTCCATATTACTTATAATTTTCAACTCTCCATTTTGTAATTTTCCCCATTTTAAAATTTAATATTTAAGATATTAAGAGGGTTATTATGAATTGGATATAGTATGTATTCCTTTTATTTCAAGGATTTTGAGTACTATTTGCAGACAATTAAAATATCTATATACTAGAAATTTTTTTTTTTAATTTTTTTTTTAAGATTTTTTATTTATTTATTTGACAGAGAGAGATCACAAGCAGGCAGAGAGGGAGAGAGAGGAGGAAGCAGGCTCTCCGCCGAGCAGAGAGCCCAATGTGGGGCTCGATCCCAGGACCCCGAGATCATGACCTGAGCCGAAGGCAGCGGCTTAACCCGTTGAGCCACCCAGGCGCCCCAATATATACTAGAAATTTTAAAATGATACGCTTCTGTGTTCATACATAATCATACGTTGATTTTCTACATACATACCTTGAGTTAGATTATCACTTTGCTCATCTCACTTTCTAGCATTCATAGAAATCCAATGGACAAGTATAGTGCTTTTAGACAAAAAGGCTTTGTTTTGAATCTTCTGTACTTTGTCTCTTATCAGTCAAGTTATTCTTATTGGTCTTTGGCATCTCTTGCCTAGAGCCACTGAATAAACATGTATGTAGTTGCTAATCCAAAAATATGATGGCTCAATTTGTGGCTTTAATACAAAGATATTTGATTCCTTTCTAATTCTCCTCTTTAGCCTGCCAAGTCAGTAATATGTGCAAAAACTGAATCCTGTTGCTTTTGTTAGTGATTAACTATTTAGATTTCAAGTAATTTATTAGCTATATGGAAGAGAGTAGTAAACGTACCGCAAAGTTCTTACACACAGTGATATCAAATGATGTGGCTTATGCAGCAAGAACGCTGTACGCCTGTGTTTATGTTGGCAGAGAAACGATTTCTTTCTTCATGACAGGATTGATATTTATGACTTCTTCTAATTATCTGTAGAAAACATTACTGACATGGCATAGCAAGTCTAACACTTATCATGAGCACGTGAAAATGAAGGCATGCAGAGGTTACAACACACAACCGATAGAGCTTGACAGGAAAGGCTAGACTACTGAAAGTCAGCTGAAATCATGTGAAAGCTTCAACAAATACACTTCCCTTAACGAAAGCACTGTCTGCAAATGCGGCGAATAATTAGCAGCTGACTTTTCAAAAGGCAGGAGCCAGGCAGCAGGGCTCTGGAGCACACCAGCAGACAGCCCATAGGTAGCTCTATTTTATCAGGTTAATTGACAAAATTGCTTTTAATTAAATTAATTAAAGATGGGTTGGTTTCCCCCCAAGGTGTGTCTGTAAAAGGACTGAATATGCTATTGAAGACAGTAACTTGAGCTCATGTTCATGTTTAGTGGAGTTAAATTCCTGTTTTCAATAGCTGAATTTGGAAAAGAAAACATAAATCTGGGAGTGTTTGTTGTTGTTTGCTTCTTTTTTGCTTTTTTCTTGGCAGTTTACTTCAGTTCTTTTTTGAACTAGAGCACGTTTCTGGATAAGGCTGAAAATGAAAATTGACACATTAACACATATGAATGTGTTACGTGTGTCAGTTAAAGTAGGTCTATGCCTTGTGCAGGTTTGAGGTGAATGAATTGAACTATCCATGAACGGTCCTGAAGGATCATAGTATGATTTTACGTTTGTGATATCGCACAGGTGACTTCTTAAAAACAGTCACCTAGGTAACTAAGAGAGTCAAATAAATCACGCAGGATGCCTTTACTGTATACACCATATGCAAGCAGCATGTGAGATACAAGAAGTAAAACGCTGAGGAAAAATTGGTGTCCTCTCTGCTTTCAAGGGTCCATGGCCTAGAGGAAACCATCCTCACTGTATCTCTGCCAGCGTCTTGCATGGATTAAAATTATGTGAAATATGTTTGAAAAAGAAAGCTTCTTGTTAGCAGTAGTGGTGGGAATGAAGGGATTTTCAAGAAAATGATGATGTATTCAAAGCTCTTTAAATGCATTCTTAGTAACTATTGGTTCTGTGCTATGTTACTATTGTCGTTTTCAATTATCAGCTTACTGGGGGTGGTTCACTAATATTGTACTATGAAGCCCAGAATTTGAAATCACGGGGATATTAATGGTTGCAGGACAGAGGGAGGAAAGAATTGAGAAAATACTAAAAATAGTTCATGGTCTGGAAGAATTCCAGAGGGCATGCAGATTTATTGGCTTTTTATTCAATGTCCAATCTAGCTTACCTGTGTTGGCTTATATTGGAGATAGATATATATTTATCTCCAATTTTTCCCTTAAAGTCACCATGCTGTACATCAATCCCCAGAAATTATTAATCTTATTAAGAAGAATTTACTAATCTTACCCAGTTCACATGTCTATCATGGCATCACAGCCTATAAACCAATACAGTGAAGCTACTCCAGTGGGTTAACACAGGTACAGAGAGCCAGAGATCTAACCATTATGCTTCTAATCAGCTTTCCCAAGGTGTCCCCGACCTCTGCTGAACACAGATGGGAAATCATTGGTTTAAATCTGGAATAACATTGCAGAATCTACCTTGCCCAAATTCTCCACACCTTGTGTATCATGATTCACCATGTTCCATGTAATCACCTTCTTTTGTTCTGAATCATGGTCCCTGCATCTCCTCACGTAACCACTGACAGTGTTATCATTAACACATTTCTACCGTATGTAATATTTGCTTGGTTGTGATGTCTTCTGAATCACACCATTTGTCTGATACCAGGTGAGCTCTTGTTTTTTTGTTTTGTTTTTGTTTTTGTTTTTTTAAGTTTTTATTTGTTTATTTATTTTAGAGAGAGTGACAGTGCATGAGCACGAGTGAGGAGGGGCAAAGGGGGAGGGAGACAGAAATAATCTGAACCAGACTCTACAGTGAGTGGGGAACCTGACATGGTACTCAGTCTTACAACCTGGAGATCCTCATGTGACTGAGTTGAAACCATGTGTTCCACGCTTAACCTTCTGAGCCACCCAAGCCCCCCACCAGGTAAACTCTTTATTCGTTTTTTAATGCATAAATTCTATTTCTACATATGCTACTCACACAAAATGATGATCAGGGCTAATAGAATGTGGAAGATGTTGCATCGTTTTTTATTAATTAAAGAGAATTACATGCTTTTCCTGAAATCAGGTTATAGTTTGATATTTAATTTTTTTTTTTTTTTATTTAGCAATATTTGTCATGAGGGACGCCTGGGTGGTTCGGTCGGTTAAGCATCAGATTCTTGATTTCAGCTCAGGTCATGACCTCAGGGTTGTGAGATGGAGCCCCGTGTTAGGTTCCACAGATAGACATAGAGCCTGCTTAAGATTTTCTTTGTCTCCCTCTTCCTCTGTCCTCCCCTCTCTCTTTCCCTCACTCTGTCTCTCCCTCTCTCTAAAAATATATATAAGAGAAAATTAAGAATGGTTGCAGCCATATGTGATTTTAAAGCTTGTTCTTTCACCATGTCTTTTCCTTATGATGTGACATAAACGGTGTGTGCTATAAAGGCTAGAAGACATAAAGAGCAGGAGATACTTTTTAAAACCCTTTTGTCTTTCTTACCAATACATACTTTTTTCTGCAAGACAGAATATGGTTTAGAACAAAGCAAAATGTTAGGAAACCTTAAGATTGTCTTTAATAAATTAGAGAATAAATTTGAAGAATATTTGTTGAGCACTTATCATATGCTAGGGAAATACCAGTCAAAAAATAGCCTGTCTTTGAGTGCTTTAAGTTTAGTCAATAAACAATAAAAAAAAGTGGCAAATTACATATTATATCAGATCTCTAATAGAATTTTGGAAAAAGAGGGGCACCTGGGTGACTCAGTGGGTTAAAGCCTCTGCCTTCGGCTCAGGTCGTGATCTCAGGGTCCTGGGATCGAGCCCCCCATCAGGCTCTCTGCTCACAGGAGCCTGCTTCCCCCCGCCCCCCCGCCTGCCTCTCTGCCCACTTCTGGTCTCTGTCTGTCAAATAAATAAATAAAATCTTAAAAAAAAAAAAAGAATTTTGGAAAAAGATAAAATGTAGTATATGGAATAAGGAGGGCTTGTAGTAGGGAGTCAATTGTTGTGTTGAATAGGGTGATTATGGTAGGACACATGGAGCCTGAAAAGGTATGCTATGAGATTGTAATTTCATACTGTATATTTGTATAAAAAGCAAAAAAAAAAAAAGGTAGAGCATGTAAAAATATTCTCTAGTTCAACTGTTAGCAGAGCTATTATGCATTTTCTTAGCTTTAGAATATCATATTTAAGGGATGCCACTTGGTTTTGGAAGAGTTTTCTAAATGATGTTTCTTGTTTATCTATCTATCCATCCATCATCTATCTATTTTAAAGCTGGAGGAAATTCAAATACAACTTCTCTTTACAAATGGAATATATTCAGCTCCCTGCTCAAAACAATGTTTTTTTTTTAACTAAGACATCAACAGTCAGCCAACGCAACCATCTGTCTACATAGAAAAACTTGTATTGGTCAAAAGAGCATTCCCTAAATAAAGACTGTAAAGCCTAAAACAAAATACTTCAAATCAAGAAAGAAATAATAGCTCAGATACTACTTATTTTTTTTTTTTTTTTTACCCCTGAAAGACAGATAACTCTAGTTTATTGTTTTTCTTTTTGGAATCATCTTTCTATACGTACAGTCAAATTCAGGCACTAGATTGCCTTATAAATATTAATTTATAGTTAATTAGTCTTTTTATTTGAAAGACTGCTGCAAATGTCTGGTCCGTCAAGGCATGCATACTAATTATAAGTAAATGCACCTTTACAATCTTCATAGGGAAATGATAGTTTAATCTTAGGACTGTCACTTCTTATTGGAATGGATGATGCCTGGCAGCTCTATGTCAAAATGAGTTATCAGAAGGGAATTCTTCAAAGGCTCTTAGGTTCTTAATTGACAAAACAATAAAACAGAAAGACAATCCACAGTCAATGAATAGCCCCATTTATATAGTGTTTCTAACACCTCATTCTACATAGTTAGTAACTTTATGCTTGGAAGAGGAAATCCTAAATTATACGCCAGGATTTAGGTTAAATCTCAGAAGTTCCTATGGGTACATGCTAATGAAAACTTGCTTATATTTGAATTGTTTTAATTACCTTGTAGCTTAGATAAAACTAGCTTACTCACAATGCTTTTCACTTTTTTCCTAGATATTCTTACACTTCAAGAATATTGTTAAATATTCAGAAAAATATCTAATAGATAAAAGTGGCTACCTGCTCTGTTTTGAATCTTAACATACACCACTAGACACAGTCAGTGTGAAGATCTCCTTTCCTTGAATTATTGCTAGATTTCTGAAAGGTTCAAAAGCAAACCTCTGAAAGAAGATTAAGAAAAATAGTTTAGCCTATAAACAAATAATATCTTTAGACATAAAGCTAACATTGGAATGTACTAGGCATTACAATAACTTTTATACGTACATTAATTCATTCAGTCTTCACAGCAACATTTTAAGGAATGTCCTATTATTATTTTTAATTTTTAGGTGATATGATTGCAGCTTAGAAAGCTTAAATGAATCATTGTAAATCATTATGAAATATGAAAATGGAAACTGCGGATTTCAGTGTAAATCAACTTGTGACCGGAACCCAGAGTCTTAAAAACACAGTGCAATGTTGATTTTTAGTACTATGTAACTTTTTAGAGAATTTCCAGATTTCTGTCTATTCAAAGAGCTTCCAAGTTCAGGAAATTCTCCAAATAAGAAGGAAGCTTTTTATGTGAACTATATAATCAGTAAGAATGTTTGGGAAATGCATAAACTAAATCAGTAACCACATGTACACATGCAATCATAAACTAAAATTTCAAATTCACTCTTTCTTTGATATGTATGATGTGTGTCCCTTCTCATACATTTCTGACTCCCCTACCATGCCTCCTTTTACTTAGTTTGCTCTAGTCACACTGGGTTCCATATGCTTTCTGAGAAAGACCAGGCATGATTTCTACTTTAGGGTGTGAGCTGGAGATCTTGGTTTTCTTGTATAGATCCTTTCTTTATGTTTCTCTACCTTTCCTCTGTTCCCTCTCAGTGGTTTCCCTCCCCTCTGGCTTCTGGTGGGTTCATCTGATAGGCATCACCAAGAGAGTATCAGGAGGAGGGAGGGGAGAGGTCCCATGCACTTACCCTGGCTCCTTCCCTGTGTGTTCACTGCAGCTGGGCTGAGTTCCTCAATCAGAGGCTTCCAGAGCTCCTGTGAGGCCATGGTCTTTCTCCTTGGTTTGCTTTGTCTTCCCTTAACTGCTTTCTCAGTCCCTCGTTTTATTACCAGTCCTGAGAGCCTGCACTCTTCCTTATGTTTTGCCCACACACTTAGAAATAGTCCCTATATTCAAATTTTCACCAACTACCCATTTTGAAAGAGCTATGTACTCTCTGCTGAAACTGACTGATGCAGAGTCTATGCACATATTATAATCTTTGACAGGAACACCTTTCTCCCAGATATCCTCATGACTAATCATTCATTCTCTTCAAGCTGTTGTTCAAATATCACTTTGTCAATGAGGTCTGTCCTGACATTTTTATTTAAAACTATAACCCTTACCCCTATCCCAGCATGCAGATTCCCCCTTACCTAAATCTGTTGCTTTATAGCAATCAGCACCTTGTAATAATCTACCTATTTTGTGTATTTATTATGCTTGCTGGCTTAGCTTATCATTAGCATATAGGAACCATGAGAAGAAGAATATTTGTCTCTCTAGTTAATTTATGTATCCCAAGCTCTAGCAGAGTGTCTGGCACATAGAAAGCAATCAATAAATATTTGTTGAATGGATTTAAAAAGTTAATGCAGTGGAAGTAAGTTTGACAAAGGAGGCAGCATGGTATACTGCTAAGAACATAGTCTTTGAAATCAGATATATCTTCTTTCAAACCACAGCCCAGCCATTTGCTAGCTCTGTGGAGTTAATTTAATCCTGCTGAAATTCAATCTCCTTATCTCTAATATAGGCTAATAATACCTTGCAGAGCTGCTGTGAGGTTACAGGATGCCTGGTGTTCTATGTCTATAAAAATCACTCTTCCGCCACACTTTATTTAGTGGTATTGTATTTTACCCGTATCGTATTCAATTTAAAGAGTTGGGTCACATGATTAAAATACAAGTAGGATGACTAAAAAATGCTTACAACAACTCTACTTTTTTTTTTCCACCCTGCTAGTCTTTTCTCTCCTCTTCATGTCATAGGCCTTTCACACATCACAGAAAGCATTTAATACTGTATGAACTCTATTGCCAAAGGGTAAATATTCTGAGGCACATTTATTAGATTTCCCTCCGAAAAATGGGTAGACTATCTTGTATAAAATGTCATATCATAAGAAGGACTGAGGGACAATGGATCTCCTAGTTCATTCAGTCTTCATGATAGTAAAGTAGACAAGGGAATTAGGAATTAGATAAAAATTTTAAAAAATTAAAACTAACTTATTTTGATAAAATCACATAAAAATTTACTGAGGCTCTTAGCTCACTAAAGTTCTGCCAGTTTTTACTACTAGTTTGTGGGATGCAAATTCAAATCTCATTCTTTCCAAATGAGTAGAAACTTTATATAATGATAATTGATTTCCCCAATTAATGCAATCAGGCTTGAGTTTTCATGGACAACTATTATTGCTGTTCTTATTCAAATGTTTCCCCAGCCAGCCTACATCATTTTTGTGAACCAGGCAAACCTACAACATCAGTTAGACATCTCCACTCTGGTGCCTATAAGTACCTTAAACGGAAAACATCCCAAGCTGAATGCATTTTCCTCTCCCACAAATCTACTCATCCTTCCTATTGCTTAACTGAATTTCTTAAATATTCAAATGGTTGCTAAAACCAAAAGTCTAAGAGTCATCCTAGTCTCCTCTTTCACTAGCTAAATCTACATTGATTCAAACATATCAACAAATATTTATTGAGTATCTCTTAGACCCTATGATACCAAAATATTCTTGTCCTCAGGAAACTTATATTGTAGTGAAGTAAAGAGCTCACAGACATGTAAGTCAATCAATAGGGAAGATAATTCAGATGGTAATAACTCTAAAGAAGAAAATAAGAGTGCTGTGATAGAGTGTGAATGGAAGGGGGTGAGGAATCACTGGGGAAAGGTCTCTCTGAGAAAATGTCTTCTAAGATGAATTGATCATTGTCAGATGGTCAGTCATGTATAGATCAGGGAAAAGCAATTATTCCAGTAAGACAAAAGAGCAAGTGTGTGTGTACACACACACACACACACACGCACACACACACGTCTGGGCACATTCACAGAACAGAAAGAAAATCAGTATTAATGGATTAGATCACCATGAGTGATGTAGAACATATTAGATGAACATGATATGTTAGTAAGGACAAGGTGAACTAAAGATTTTGTAAATTATGTCAAGATTTTGCTTTTTATTTCTAGTATGAGGATAAAACATTGACAGAGCCAATGACTTACTAAATGTATACAAAATCTTTTCACATGTCTTGAAACTATTTTTCTCTTACTTCAACTCATGGCTGATCTTTCAGTTTAGGCCATGATTATTCAGTCATTAATTGAATGAATCCATTAATTATCCTTTATCCATACCCCCTCCAGTCTTTATAGTTTCTAAATTTAGACCGAACTGTAAAACTAGATTTATTCTTTTATTCAGACTTTATTTTTTTAGAGCAGTTTTAAGTTCACCTGAGGGCCCATATACCTGGGGGCCAGTCTTGGTGCTGCATTTGTTTCTTTGTTTTGTTTTGTTTAATTGACTTTAATTCTCATCCACTCCCTCTGCTACACAGGCATAGTTTCCCCCCCACTATCGACATTACCTAGCACAGTGGTCTATTTGTTGTAGTGGACCTACACAGACACACCACCGTTATCCAGAATCCATAATTTACATTAAGCTTCCCTCTTGGTGTTGTATATTCCATGGATTTGCACAAATGTGTGATGACATGTATCCGCTATTATAGTATCACACAGCATATTTACACTACCTTAAAAATCCTGTGTGCTCTATCCATTTATCCCCCTTTCCCCTGCCCCCACCCTAACACCTGGCAACCACTGATCATTTTACTGTCTCTGTAGTTTTGTCTTTTTCATAATGGCATCTAGTTGGAATCATATAACATGTAGCCTTTTAAGACTGGCTTCTTTCACTTAGTGATATGCATTAAGTTTCCTCCATGGCTTTGCATGATCTGTTATTTCATTTCTTTTTAGCATTGAATAATATTCCACAGTCTTCATGTACTACAGTTTCTAAATGCATTTGCCTACCGAAACACATCTTGCTTGCTTCCAAGTTTAAGCAATTATGAATAAAGTTCCTATGAACATCTGCATGCAGGTTTCTGAGTAGACATAAGTTTTCATTTCCCTTGGGAGCCCCTTAAGGAGCACAATTGCTGGATCACCATGTAGGTAAAATCCAGGTTCTTCAACAAATGTAAAAAGGTATTTTCTATATAATGTCTTTCCCCACCTCTCACCATCTCGCCTATGTACTCTTTATGTTCTAGACTTACAGAACTATTTTAGTGCCCAAATAAGCCCTGCCTCTATTCCTGAAAATTTGCATGTGTTATTTTCTTTGCCTTGATTGTTTTTAACCAGTTTTCCTGACCAATTCCTGCAAAGTATTTGGATTTCTGTGTATTTTCCTTCCTTTATTTTTTCTGTAATCCTCCCACAACTCCCAGAACTGGTTAGTTGGTCTTGTATGTATTTTTCCAATAATGACATTTTATTTATCCCAATCATAGTAGAATCACACTGTGTGATATACTTGTTTCTTGTGAGCACCTTGAGGAAGGATTGCATTATTTTCATTGGGGTATTCATAAAGGCTTAGCACAGTACCTGATATGTAGTAGATGCCAAATAATAGCCAGTGTGTCACATTAAGTTGATGTCTGTGTGTCCATCTTCCCCACCCTCAAAAAAAAAAAAATGGGGACAAGCAGAGTGGGAATAAAATTGTATTTTGGTAATCTCCCATATACCGTATATAATCTCACTTGATCTTTTTTTTTTTTTTTTTTTTTTTTTTTTGGTTTGTATACATTGATATCAAACTTATGGTGAAATTTCAGGAAAAATGGGGTATAGATGTAAATTTCAAATTTGATAAATATTGAAGGATCTCAATAAGAAATAATCACTGCAAAATGTTTTAATGAATATAATTCCAAGCAGTATCTTTTTATTGGTTTCAGTAAATAAGATTAATGAATGTGTGTAATTTATCATTTGGCTATACAATTACTTTTTCAATTGCAATTTCAATTACTTTAGAATAGCTTTAGATGTATAGAAATATATAATTTAAACCTAGCTTATCACCATTGAATTTGGCTTTGATCACCTGGCTGAGTTAATGTTTCTTAGATTTCTCCACTGTAATGTTAATTCCCCTGCCACTGTCCATACTGTAGTCTTTGAAAGGAAGTTAACAATGCACAGTGGCCACTTACACAGTGAGAAGGTAAGCTCCACATTCTTTCAGAGTGGGGATCTAAGTAAGCTACTTGGAATTCTTATTCATCAGAGATTTCTCTATCAAAGTAACTTTTAAAAATATTGTTTAAGAGGTGCCTGGGTGGGCTTAGTCAGCTAAGCATCTGCCATTGGCTCATGACATGATCCCGGGGTTCCCAGGGAGCAGTGGGCTCCCTGCTCAACAGGGAATCTGCTTCTCCCTCTTCAACTTCCTCTCTGGTGTTTTCTCTCTCTCTCTTTCTGTCAAGTAAATAAATAAAATCTTAAAAATATTAAAATATTGTTTAATATATTTTTGTTTTCAGATCTGACTCAATAAATTTTTTACAAACTACATGAGTATAGGTGTTTGTCTTTGCCATTCTTGACCTCAGAGAACTCAATCTTAACACATAGTGAAGAGAAGGTGTATATTTTTGTCAATTTTAACTATGAGATATAGGACTAAAATGTAATGCTCCTGTCATATACTCTCCCACCCTCCCTCCCTCTTCTCCCCTCATTCCCTCCCTCTCTCTCTCTCTTTTCCTTTCTTCCTTCCTTCCAATTGTTAAGTATTTTCCAATGGGTGAAAAGATGAATTTATTTATTCATTTTTCTCTCTATACACATCCCCTGCCACCACTCACATGCACACACTGTAATTGCATATCCAGGGCCAGCCATAGACCAGCTGGGAAGTACTGAAGTTTGTCAGATTAGTGCACATCTACTTCCTTTGTCATTATTTCATTGCCCCTACTCTGATACCCTGCTCTTCTCTACATACATTTCTAAGACTCTTCTGCATACACTATTTCCCTAAAGAAACTTCTGTAGGATTTTTTTTTTAACATACTGCTCTGCCTACATCAATTTTTTTTAGTAAATAAATTTAATTCATTAACAGTAAAATATTCTTTAGCACTTTTAAGAAATATGATGTCATATAATAGAGATACAGAATAAGTTTCAGACAGAAGAGGGAGACATAGAATCAAATGATAGAGTGTAAGGTATTAATTTTGAAATCTGATATGTAGTTGACTTGAAATTCAACAAGATGGTTTTGAATTATAAACTGGGAACAGTTAAGGTTGATCTCTGAGGGGCGCCTGGGAGGCTCAGTGAGTTAAAGCCTCTGCCTTCAGCTCAAGTCATGATCCCAGGGGCCTGGGAATGAGCCCCACATCGGGCTCTCTGCTCTGTGGGGAGCCTGCCTCCCCCCCCCCTCCCTGCCTCTCTGCCTACTTGTGATCTCTGTCTGTCCAATAAATGAATGGAATCTTAAAAAAAAAAAAGTTCATCTATGAGAGTGAAGAGAGAAGTAGTGGAGTCAGCAGAGATCAAAAACTAAGTCAGTATTTACAAACCAATTAACTCTCAACTACGTCATATTTAAAGTAGCTTAGCAAAGTGAGGGCCAGTGGATGGAGACCTGTAAGAAAGAATCTTGCTTAGCACTTGGAGAAGAAACAAAATTAAGTGTATCCAAGCAAATATTTATATAAACAAAACTGCTTAAATAAATAAAATAAGAGATACAAGTTTCTTTGCTTTTTTCCTAAAATAAGATTTTATTTATTTATTTAAGAGAGAGGGGGATAGTACAGAAGAAGAGTTAGAAGCCAACTCCCTGCTGAGCAGAGAGGCCTAGGTGCTACTCACATCCAGGATCCTGAGAAATGACAAAAGCCAAAGGCAGCTGCTTAACGCACTAAGCCACCCAGGCAGTCTGAGGTACAGGTTTCTTAATGTAGGTCAGAACTTCTTTTACTTTTTGTAGGTTGGCATTTTGTTTGTTGCCCTTTAGAGTCATTAATCTAACTAATAGATTTGTGTCTGTTTAGGAAGATGTTCAAAGTCGGTTATGAATATTCTGGCAACTCAATGCAGTAAATTCAAATGTTTCTAAATAATAATAATTAGTAAATAAATAAATAAATGTTGTGTGTTTAGCTTGGTTTAAGCATAGATAACCATATTTTCAATTAATCTAGCTTCTGGGTTATGCTACTTTCTAAAGATACATCCCATTAGGTATCTAAATGTGTTTTAATTTAAATGTATCTTGGATACCTAGAGAATCCATGTGTCTTCATAAAAAGGCCCACTGGTAAACTAACATGAATGCCTGGAGGGAGGGGAGAGACAGTGTTCTGAAGTTATATTTTGGAACTGTTGGTTTAAAAAAAACTTCACAGGTTTTTTTTTTTTTTTTTTTTTTGGTTTTGTTTCAAGATTTCTGTGAGAACTTAACATGTTAATAGGCATTGTGAATTTTTAGGGGAGAGATGTCAAATATAGTTTTTCCCATGTTTATTTGGCCAAAAAAAAAAATTCACTTATTAACACTTAAAACAAGTTCATCTAACTTTCTCATTTTACACATAAAAAAATATTAACAATTCATTCATAATTCTGTGTTAGGAACACGTTTTGTTGGTGAGCAGAGGTCCTTCATTCCTTTTTTTTTTTTTTAAAGATTTTATTTATTTATTTGACAGAGAGATCACAAGTAGACAGAGAGGCAGGCAGAGAGAGAGAGAGAGGGAAGCAGGCTCCCCGCTGAGCAGAGAGCCTGATGTGGGACTTGATCCCAGGACCCTGAGATCATGACCTGAGCCGAAGGCAGCGGCTTAACCCACTGAGCCACCCAGGCGCCCCTCCTTCATTCCTTTTATATAGCAGTGAAACAGATTGGTGTGCTTCCTGCCTGCAAAGAGCTTACTGTATTCAAGAACTAAACAGGGCTCATTATAACACATTCCTGTACATGGATAACAACTTAGAAGCATAACACAAGTTAAATAATATTGCTTGACTTTTTAAAATATACTTGACCCTAAAATATGATGTTGCAATAAAAAGTGTTTATTTGTCTTGTGGTTGAGAATGAGCATGCACTTAGAAACACTTTAACAGTTCCATATTGGAATTCATTTTATTATAAATACATTTTTAAAGGCTAAAATAGAATTTTAAGATCATTTTTAGAATGAGCTTATGTTTCTTTTTCACTTTTCCCTTCAAAAATAAACAATATCATCAAAACAAAGTAAAACAAATATTAAAAAAAGAAAGAAAGAAAATTAGGACATTTCACAGAAGTAACTAAGTAAGTGAATGAATCAGCATACTTCTATTTGTTTGATGTAGCAGACAATTACATTATTACACTTCATAGGATAAACCTAGTTAACAAATCATGCACATTTTTCCCTTATTTCTATTCAGAGGATCACACAGTTAGACCATATTCTTTGATAAGTATTTCCATTTGCAGACACAGAAATCAGAATTGTACTTCTCTTCTGTTCATTTCTCTCTCCTCCCTAATGCTATTTAGATTAATAAGATAAACACCATTCTAAGTCATTTGCACTTGGCCAAGGTAAAGTACGTGGAATGAAATTTTATTCTTTCCATCCAACAGCAGTTGTTTCTGCAAAGAGAAAAAAAAAGAGTAAAATGTGGAAAGTAGGGGAAAAAGACATCTTACAATGCTATTCTAATTTATGTTGGTTTTATATTCTCTTTATTCTAATGTACTAGAAAAAATAAATGTTTGTTGTATCTTATATCCTAAATTCTGTCTTATTTTGTAAATATTCTGAATGTCTTCTCCATTTATGTGATTATCATTTGCGTAGTAATTTTATTTTTAAACCTGAAGTCCCACATTATTATTATTATTATTATTATTATTATTATTATTATTATTTTTGTCTGAGTAGGCCATGTAATATTCTTATTTGTTTGGGATGATTTTTCAAGCTTAGTCTTAGTCTTATAACTGATGAAGATTACTTTCAATGCAGTAAAACTGTTCTGCACATTTCATCTACAACTTTCATCACCTCTTGCTGCCTAATAGAAAAAAATAAATAAAAGGTATGGAAATACTAATTACCCATATATTCCATTATTGTGATGGAGGTGAAATGGACTGATGAAAAGACACGGAGTCTAGTGTAAATGGGGCTCAGATTTGGATAGGACTGAGTTTGGTGACTGGCTCTATCCCTTAATGCTTGCATTCTGCCTTTGACAAGGTAATACTTTACTTCAGAATATATAAAATAAGAATCAACAGTTTTTGTAACAATAAATAGTGTGTGTGTGTGTGTGTGTGTGTGTGTATATATATATATATATATATATATATATATATATATATATATATATAAATACTATTTAAGAGTAAGAATATATTATCCCAATTTGGAATAATATCCAAAATGTTAACCTCTGAGTTTTCCTTTTCACCTCGACTGCATTTTATTTTCCCAAATGATACTTGATACACTTATTTTTTTAGCCCTGCGCAGTTAGATTTCAACCATCTGTTACAAAGGTAGACATAAGGGCTGTGGATACTTCACTCACGAGTCACAAAGATTTCAGGTGCATTCTTTTTTTTTTTTTTTTAAGATTTACTTATTTATTTGAGAGAGAGAGCATGAACAATGGAATGGGAGAGGGAGAAGCAGACTCCCTGATGATCAGGGAGCCTGATGCGGGGCTCCATCCCAAGACCCTGGGATCATGACATGAGCTGAAGACAGACTCTTAACTGACTGAAACACCCAGGAGTCCCTCAATAAGAAGAGTTTTTCAGAAGCAGAAATTGAATAAATGTTTATTTGAGGAAATAATAGAAAAGGAGAAGGGATATCTGTGTTTTAGAAATTCAACTTCTAGAAATTGTAAAGGAAAAAAAAAAAGAAAAGAAAAAAAAAAAAAAACTCTTCAACTTTGGGGAGTAAGATGGTTGGAAGACCAGATGTGGATGTGTAGGTCAAAATACCATGAATCTGTGGAACCAAACTGAGGGCCTGTGTTACTCTCTCTGACCAGCACCCAGCCTACTCGCCCACTGATTGTTCACCTTGTAACAATGAATACCTCATTGTGTCTGGGAGATTCTGTTCAGTGTATTAATAATTTAATGAATCTTCAAAGCGAACAGAATAAAAGTTGAAAGGATTGGGACACATTTTTGTGTCATAGTATGTAAAAGGAAAGTTTAGCCCCAAAAGATGAGAAGAAGACAGAATCCATTTGAACTAGTTTCTAGTCTATCCTGTTGTAGAATAGAGGTGTGCTTCTGAAATTATCTGTAATGAAAGACCACTTTTCTTTTTCCAATATGTTATAAACTGTTAATTTTGTAAAATACAGTAACAAACTGCTTAAAGTAGAAATTACTGTATGCTTTAAAGTATCAAGATACATATTGTTCCCAGCATGGCATTTTAAGAAGAAAATAACTATGGATTTATCTAAAGGAATAATATAAATATTTGTCTGGCAATTTGCTAACAAAGAGAATCAAACTGGTGAAATCTAGTATTACTTTCTGAGAGCACTCTGATATCATTAATTATGATGTAATTTATTACCAAGGAACATTATTATGTAATTCCTAGAGATAGCTGGTTTAAGACATATTATATGTATTTTTGAAAGAGATTTTTTTTCAGATTTAAAAGGGTAAAAGATATATAAAGTTAATTTTTAGCTTCATAAAAAGTAGCATAGAATTAGGGAGTTAAAATCCCCCATTGTAATAAGAGTTTTGAATTGTTTCTTCTTACTGATAATTATAAATGTATTTTAGAAATGAAAAATTTTATAATATATAGACTTCCATGGAACTAGCTTTCAAATACATGGAGATGCTTAATCTTCCTTCTCTTTGTATTAAGCAGATTTGTAGGTACACATAATCTTTGTCATTTCATGTCAAGGGAAGGTGATGCATAACCACAGTGATACAATGACATTTCTTCAGTTTAGATCCAACTGGCAGGATACATTTTTCGTGTATTCTGAGGTTATCGCTTGAGTAAATGAAAACATCTAGACCATTTATTCATCCTCCCACTTTATGTGCTTTCCTTGAAAAAAATAATTCTGTGTGGTTTGTTCTTTATTAAATCACAGTTGCCTTGCTAGATCATAAGGGAGCTTGTAACAATTCGGGATTCAATATAGTTGTATTAATAGATGTCTCCTTTTATTGAGAAATAGGCTTGGGTGTTTTGATCAGTAAAGGTTTGGAAATATTAAGGTGTTTTAGAAGTAGAGGGAAATATTAGGGAAATTTAGAAGTAGAGCTTACTGTCAAATACAACAGAGGCTCAGTATGAGGATTTAGAACTCATGAGTGCACAGATGTATTTACTACAAAGAGTAAGATAAATTGTCAAAACATCAAAATTGTGCTGATTGCTGAGTCTGACATACTGAAATATTTTGATGCTTGGTTTGGGTTTTTATCAGTTCATACTTGAAGATGAGTAAACATAACTATCAGGTAAATTGCACCATTATTTGTTTATGGAGCGACCCGCAGAATATCTGTTCTTACTGTGAATGGACTAAGTTCCCTCACCCCCTTAAGAATGGATAGGAATATGCTATCAAAGCTGATAGTTTAGTCTCCCAGTCATATAAATGACACTAAATTTGTTGTTCTTTGTTGATACTCCTTAATAAGAAGGAGGAGCTATTTTTTAGAACTATGAAACAGAGATACTCTGTGTTTCATTCCCCTCAAACCAGAATAAAGTGTTGCTTTGAGTGTGATTGAATATGATTTTTTTCCCCTTAGGTATGTTTTTCAACCTCTGGGATGCTGACAACCTGGAAGTGTACACATTCTTAGAAATATATAATTTACCAAAACTCAATTATGAAGAAATAGAAAATCTGAACAGAATGATTCCTAGTGATGAGACTGAATCAGTAATCAAGCTTCTCAACAAAAGTCCACACCCAAATGACTTCACTGCTGAAGTCCACCAAACATTTAATAAAGAATTAATACTAGTTCTTCTCAAACTCCTAAAAAAAAGAAGAGGGGGAAACAATTCCAAACTCATTTTAAAAGACCAACATTACCTTGATACCAAAACGGGACAGGGGCATGGAAAGAAATTTAAAAGATATCCCTGATGCACATAGATGCCAAAGTCCTCAACAATGGGTGAAAGTTTCAAAAGTTACAAATTTCCAATTATGAAATAAAATAAGCTTTTGGGGTTGTAATGTATAGTATGGTAAATACTACATTGTATATTTGGAAGTTGCTAAGCGAGTAGATACTAAAAGTTTTCATCTGGGGTGCCTGCGTGGCTCAGTTGTTAAGTATCTGCCTTCGGCTTAGGTCATGATCACAGAATCCTGGGATCAAGCCCCACATTGGGCTCCCTGCTCAGGAGTAAGCCTGAGATAAATTTCTCTCTCTCCCACTCCCCCTGCTTGTGTTCCCTTTCTAGCTCTCTCTCTCTCTCTCTCCTCTCTCTCTGTCAAATAAATAAATAAATAAATCTTTAAAAAAGAAAAAAGTTCTCATCATCACAAGAAAAAATTATAACTATGTGTGGTGAATGATATGAAGCAGGCTTAGTGTGGTAATCATCTGGCAATATATACACATATTGAATCATTATATTATACATCTGAAACTAATACTATGTCAATTATATCTCAATTAAAATGTGAAGAAATCGTTAAAACATTTTATAAGTAATCTTATGTTTAAAACACTTTCAAAATAAATCTACTCAGTATTTAATTATTTAATATTTAATCATTGCCCATGGGTCTCATATCTGCTTATATGCTTTTAGAATGAATATGCACATATTGGCATGCATATTGAAATTTTTTTACAAAAGGGTGCACAATCAGTTGAGTCTGGAGAAAATAGCTGGAAAGAGCTGATGACAGCCCAGTGGGACTCATGCACCCCAGTTTCCTGTCTTTGACACAAGGAAGGTGACAGAACAGAGAACGAGGACCAGTCTGCATGAGATGTTCTGGAGAAGAGGGGGTGTGGGACTTCTAGAACAGGTGGAGTACCAAGAACTAGCATCTGAGGGGACATCGGTGCTGCCTGAGTCCTGACTCTCTGCACTGGCAACTCCAAAGACCTGAATAAAGAAGGGGGGGGAGGTCATTCCAAGAAGAGGGGACTAGGTTGTCAGCCCTGTCCTGGTCCTGGGCACCTGCTCCCACACCACTCACCTTCCTGACCTCTGCCACTGAGAGCTGCTACAATTCTTCTAACTTTCATTATTGGGGAGAAGGGGCAGAGGCAATTAACACCACTTACCAAGTTGTTAATTTTAAGTCACAGCACCGCAATTAGACATATCTGTATGGGTGATCTTGCTGCAAGCAATTTGATGTGCTCAAACACGCCACGGAAAACAGAAGGAGGCTGCCACACGCAGGGCATGGTACAAGTTCTGGCAGGAAGGTAGAAGGGAACCAGGACAGACACCAGTGGTGCCAAAGGGAGGCAGCACAGAATCAGGGTAAGGGACATACTGCTTTTTATTTATCTACTGTGGGCTTGGGCACGTCACGGTCTCTGGGCCTCCATTTCCTCACCTTTGTCAGCAGTGGGAGTCAAAGTCTTCAGGCCATGCCTAATGGGTCTCCCTCTTCTCCCTCTCCTCTGGCAGCAGACAGCTGATCTGGTGGTCCTCCTTCTGAGCTGTGGCCTGATCTTCTGTCCCTGGGGGCTGCTGGTGATGGAGCTTTCCCTGTCCTTCAGGGCTAGCTCCCTCGACTATAGCTCAACCATGAATCTGCAAATGTCTTTGTGGGGGTGGGGTGGGCAGCCCATGGTCTTCTCCAGTCTCTCCCAGCTTTGCAGCTTTGCCAGCAACCGCTCCTTATCCAGTTCCAGGTCAACCAGATTTCCTGTATCTTTTCTTTCTTTCTTTTTTTTTTTTTTTAATATTTTATTTATTCATTTGACAGACAGAGATCACAAGTAGGCAGAGAAGCAGGCAGAGAGAGAGAGGAGGAAGCAGGCTCCCCGCTGAGCAGAGAGCCCGATGCGGGGCTCGATCCCAGGACCCTGAAATCATGACCTGAGCAGAAGGCAGCGGCTCAACCCGCTGAGCCACCCAGGCGTCCCTCTTTTTTTTTTTTTTTTTTTTTTAAAGATTTTTATTTATTTGACAGACAGATCACAAGTAGGCAGAGAGGCAGGCAGAGAGAGAGAGGAGGAGGATGCAGGCTCCCTGCTGAGCAGAGAGCCCGACGTGAGGCTCGATCCCAGGACCCTGGGATCATGACCTGAGCCGAAGGCAGAGGCTTTAACCACTGAGCCACCCGGGTGCCCTCCTGTATCTTTTCTTGATGCTCCAGCCTCTGCTGTAGTCCCTCTAGCTCCTCCTCTGGCAGCCCGTGGGTCTCGGGTATCTCCAGCAGGCGGGCATCGTCCTCCTTCTGGTGCTACAGCTCACTTGCCATCTGGGGCAGCCTCTGCACACTTCCTGTCCTTCACAATCATCCTGCTCCTTCGGGGGCAGCTTCTGCTCCAAGTCCTTTATTTTCTGCTCCTGGTCTGCCCTGACTCCTTGATTGGCCTGGAGGTTCTGAATCTTCTCATTAGCTTCCTACCACTTCTGTGAGTTTATGTTGCAAATCCAGCTGTTTTTTTAGCTCTTATTTAACAGACTCCAAGCCGTTCACCTCTGTCTCCCATTCTGCAGTTCAGAGATCCTCTGCTTTGGGGCACTGACGGTCTTCCCACCTTCTGCCAGTAGTCCTCCTTCCATGCAGCTCCTTGCTGGCTGTGCCTAGGCTCTATTTGCCTCCATTTGAGCCCTCCTGGGACTCCGTTCCATCTACATCTTTCCCCCTCCACCCGGATGACCACGGATGACCTGAGACTTCAAAGGGATCTGCTCTGCTTGATCCAACAACAGCGTGGTCTGCTGATACGGCATCTTCAGAGAGCCTTGAGCAGAGGTGGAAACGTCTAGTCCAGATCCTCCCTCCACTCGCAGAGAGTTAAAGTCATTCAAAGACCTCAGGTGAAAGAGAACTGCGGTGGTTCCCCCCAGGTCTCCCAAGGCCACCCTTCTCCCTTCCACTCTCCCTCCCTCTTTCTCTGATTTTCAATTCTTGGTTCTTCCTTTTGCCAGTCCCATGAAAAGGGCTTCTAAGTGCTGATAATTTTGGTTTCTTAACCTGGGTGCTGGTTACATTTGTGAAAATTCATGAAAATATAAAGATACCATTTGTAACTTTTCTTCTCCATAAAATGTTAACAGAATATTTTAGAATATTTTTAAAATCAGTTCTATTTTATCTATATTGAACAACTGAGCTTTGCCTACTTTTTGATATTAATTTTACAATTTTCTAAACTCTTTTTTTTAAAGATTTTTATTTATTTGACAGAGACAGCAAGAGAGGGAACACAAGCAAGGGAAGTGGGAGAGGGAGAAGCAGGCTTTCTGCTGAGTAGAGAGCCCATGAGGGGACTCAGTCCCAGGACTCTGGGATCATGACCTGAACCAAAAGAAGACACTTGCCGGCTGAGCCACACAGGCGCCCCTAACCTGTTCTTTATAACAAATTTATTATTTCTGAAGGCCAAGTTTATGTTTCCTCATTCAGTTCAATGACTATATTCTCAAGCATTATCCTTCTTATTTCCCACTATTGATTTGGTTGTTGATGTTTTTGTTTTATTTTGTTACTTTTACTGGAACAAATCTGTATATGCTTATAGATTGACATTTGAAAATAATTTTGGAAGTTATATTGCCAATTAAAAATGAAGTTCTCAAAAAAATCACTACAATTGTACATAAGACCGTGTGAAAATCTTTAAAGGCGCTTTTAAAAGTTCCAGACATAAGAAAATATTATCAAAAGGAACATTATGTAACAAAACAGCAAAAGTCCTGCTACATAGGTAATGAGGACAGTGTTATGTAGTCAGCACATAAGAAGTACTTAAACAGCTGTCAAGTCCATTTTTTTTGTTCATCTTCTCCTTCCTCCCTTCCTCTCCATCGTTTCTTCCTTTCTTCCTTCTTTCCCCATCCTTCTCTCTCCCCCTCCCTTCTTTTGTTCCTTCCATTCATCCATCTATCCATCCATCCATCCACCCATCCATCCATCCATCTAGTATAGGAACTGGAATCAGATTCAAGTTAGAAGTTTTTAGTAAGAATGTTTCATAGGTGGCTTGTGTTATTCCATCAAAGGGTATAAATTAGCTAGTAAGTTTTGTTTTTTGTGATATTAATGTCTGATGATTAACATGGCCTAAATTAAGAATTTCATTACGCATCTTAGGGTTGCCTGGGTGGCTCAGTGGGTTAAAGCCTCTGCTTTGGCTCAGGTCATGAACCCAGGGTCCTGGGATTAAGCCCTGCAATGGGCTCTCTGCTCAGCAGGGAGACGGCTTCCCCCTCTCTCTGCTTGCTTCTCTTCCTACTTGTGATCTCCGTTTGTCAAATAAATAAATAAAATCTTAAAAAAAAAGAATTTCATTAAGAGTTTGAAAAATAGTATTTTTTCTGTGTTTTTTTCTTTGTTTCTTAGCTGCAATATTGCCATAGAGAGAAATACTTCCTCATTAATTATCTGTGATATAGTTGTCAAGATAGATGTCTGATTATTTTTATTTCATTCACAATTTTAAACAGCAAGTTAGTTCTGGATATTTTTCAAAAATGATGAATGGGAATTGAAAAAATATATTTTTGTATCTTGATAAGCTCACAGAATTAGATATGTAATATTTTAATAAATTGAAATGGTTATTCTTGTTAATGCTAAAATTTTTCCTGCTCGTGGGACAAATCTTGACTTGTGGGAGCCTTTTCAAGGGAGTAAGATACAACTCCAGCAGTCTTTGATAGCATCCTTGCTTTTACATGTTACAACATATTCTGTATGTTTCTATATTCACCAGTTGTTAACATGTTGTGACTGTTGTTTTATCTACCTCTCTAGTGATTCATCTGGATTGATATATAAACCTATATAGTATTATGTTTATTCATGTTATTTTGCTAAACATTAGAGAGTAAATTGAAGAAATCATGACCCTCTTAATCTAAGTACTTCACTATACATCTCTTAAGAACAAAGCTATTATCCACACATCTCTTAAAAAGAAAGATATTATCTTAGATAACAACACTAGAAAAAACAAATTTAATATAATGATAAAATCCTCTTCTCTAAAATTATTCCAATTTGTTCTGCAAAGAATATTTTTTGTTTTTCCAATCTAAGATCCAGTCTAGAATCACACATTACATTTGATTATTATATCTAAGAAATATTACATTTTAAAGATATGCATTGTGAGTATAAAACAGTATCTCCAATTCAAATTTAGGATTTCAAGGATTTTTTTTAACATAATATCTTTAATCTTATATCTGTAGAGTCTGTCTCTTATGTGGAAAATTAGGTTCCCAAGGATAACAAAAGGATTACTTATTGGCACTCACTTAATTTTTTTATGACAAGTGATTTTAAATTTATTTTTGCCATATTTATTATTTTTATTTGTTCTTTTATTACTTATTTTAATACTTACCAAACTAACTAAAAAGCTTCAAAGATGGTACCTTCGTGAATTTATACATTCTAAATATTTTCTAACATCTGAGCTCTTTCTATCTCCTTTAGTTCAAATATTATTGCTATAATTTCATGTCAATTACTTCTAGTTGAATAACAAAACTGGATAAGGTTAAAGTTGTTAAGGCAGCATTTAATCAGTAAACCATTGCACAGCTTGGAGCAGATGTATTTTGCTCATCTGGTGAATCTGATGCTAATGTCTCTTTACCCTCTTGTGAATTAAGGCAGTGCTTCCTAAGCCTGACATCTCCACCTATCATTTAAGAATGAATGTTGTTAAAATGCAGATTCTGATTTAGTAGGTCTGAGGTGAGGCCCCAGTGTTCTGTATCTCTAACAAGGTCTTGGGAGATGTTAATGATGCTGGTTCCTGGATTACACTTTCAATAGCAAGACTTGAGGGTTTCCTGGGCTAAGTGTAGGGTTTTCTGGACTAAGAATTCTTCAGATGATTGATGTGCTACTTTTCTTCTCTTTGTCATCTTGTAATTTAGTTTTATGTTTTAGTTTTTATATTTTAGTTTTATGGCAGTCTGAGTAAGTAACTAAAGATGTGGCAGTACCCAAATCGAGGTGACTATTTTCCCTGGGTCATATTTTCTCAATTTCCCTCATCCTCATCCTTTACTGATGCCCTCTTTAGGCTGTCATTGGTGAAGAGGCCCCCTGCTGAGTAGGTTGCCCTCTGCAACCTTAGCACACAGTCTGTCTCTCTGGTTTACCTCCTTTACCTTAGTTACAGTTGTCAACACTCTCCATGACTGCCCAGGGAAGCTTAGGATACCTGACTGAGGGTCATAGTGAGTTTATATCCAGTAATGTGACAATCACCATCATTTGTAGTGAGGATGGCATTATTGGGTTGCCTTCTATGAACAGTCTTTGAATTCATCTTTTCCTCATTCTCTCACTATGTTGGTGGTGCTGTGGGTAATTTGGGATGGTTGACATCCATGATGGTTATGATCTGTTTCATAATTTCCGCTTTGACCTGGAACACAATCTGTAACATTAGCTACTGCTAATGTACCTTGTCTCCTTCAATAACACTAGACAAAATAGTTTCTCCCCTTCCTATATCACAAAGTTGTTTCCTGATTTATCATCCTTATGGAACCTCCTGCACAAAAATAAATCTCACGATGTCTTTCATTTGATTTTATCTTAAATATTTTTATATAGTAGATGTTACTGTAAGATGTCATGAATTGGAGGTCACTGGTCCGCTGCTTCCTCTGTGCCTCACCTCTACCTGGGGTGCCAGACCTGGTTTTCTGAAACTGGGGAAGACTCAAAAATGAGTGAAAACTGGTTCCTTCTTCACTGTTCAGTCCCTGAGATGCTAAGAACTTCTGCCATGCCTATAGCCTTATTGATGATAATGCTGGCCAGGCCAGTGCTGGTGGATCTGCCGTGGGCTTTCTTGGATCACTCTTCACTTCCAGGACTGTCCGAGTGAACCTTAATTTTCTTATTTCTAAAAATGGGATAATTATACCAGTTAACAGAAGCAAAGAAAATATATGCAAAACACATAAAATAAAACAAACACAAAATACTTGCCAAAAAAACAGATGTTTTTGAAAATGTTTACCGAAAATTTCCATGAATTCAGACAGAAAAAGTTGTGAGCTTAGATACATTAGTTAATACCTAGTGATCACTTGCCTCATCTGTAAAATGGTAAAAAAAAAAAATTCATAATTTGCAGAGTAAAGCTGATGTTAACATTATCCTTTAGGACTCAGGCTCCATAGACATGTGAAGATTAGTTACTAAAATAAAGATTATTATGATTTGCATCTCTTAAGAGATTTTATTTTACTTTAGAACAGCCTAGAGTTATAAGTAAGAAAGGCCAAGATGCCTTTCTTCCAGTCCAAGTCCATTTCAAATTATATATCTATATCTGTATCTCTCTCTATATCTATATAGATATAGATATCCTTCTCCAGTATAATACTTCAAAATCTTGTCTTATTTGTCTCTCATATCAAAACTTCACATGTCATGAACTAAATGGTAGGGGAACATGATTAAGTGAGATACAAAGAGTATGGTCCTCTTTGTCCTGTGATTTGGAAGTGTGTGTTCTGGGGCACCCTTCATTCTACTCATTTATAGCTCAAGTACCTTGTAATATTTAACACCTTCCACATGTATATAGAAGGGTGTCTCTTATGGAAGTGGAACTAAGGAGAGAAAGATGAATGTAAGTGATGAGAAATTTCTATGTGGATGTTGAGAAATTTGTGAGAGTTCTTGTGCTTATTCTCTTCTGTGTTCTCTGATGACCCTGGAAGATAAGGTCATTTACAATGACTGAGGTGCCAGTAGGCTCTAGAGAAGCTTGTAAGATCATGTATGTTCACTTTGGATATACAGAAAGAGGCTACATAAGTGATTTGCGACATTAAACACACTGGAGTTTACTTGATAATAATTGCAGAAGCAATTGCCATAGAAACATCTGATGGGCAAAAATACCTCTAATGATAAGGCTTAAGCTTCTCCTATAGTGTAGTTTATTCTGTAGTGATAGGCTTTGGAAAAATTTGTGATAAAGGTGAGTTGAAATGTTTAAAATAAATCATCAATGTTTAGAGCAAACAGTTAAAACCAAACCAAACTAACCAACCAAACAAACAACAAAAACCATAACCTTGGGAAAATTTGTGATAAAGCTGAGTTGAAATGTTTAAAATAAATCATCAATGTTTAGAGCCACCAGTTAAAACCAAACCAAACTAACCAACCAACCAACCAAACAACAAAAACCACACCAAAATCAGTGCATACATACTTAGGTAGTACTCAATGATAGAGACAGTTTCAAAAATGATTGGAGTGTTTCATTACAGATGCCTATAGCTACATGATCTCTGTGAGGTGAATGTTCATGTGGCTAAGCTTATATTCATGCCATCGCAGAAAATATGACTGATAAAAGAAGTTTCTAAAAGTGATCAAAGCAAAATACATCTTTATTCCTTCAGAAGTATTTTTTTGAGGTGCTCTTTTTTGATAATGAATGATGCTGTTTTCAGTCAAAGCGCCCCCCTGTGGTTCTCCAAGCTTTGCCTCTTAGCTTTCTAACCCAATACTAGTGAAGCAAAAGCACTAGATACCATGTCTGCACTGTTTCAGTTCACAGCAGCGGCTGAAATTCTTAGGCCAATTTTTGTACTTAGTACATGAGATTACAGGGTATTTTCCGCTTTCATTCAATGGCCTTTCAGAATCAACTTGCTGTTGTACGTACTAATTCTACCGAGGTTATTGTGCTGTTTGTCTTGCCATAAGTGATGTGGATAAACTTTGTTTTATCCTTTTCAGTTTAATTACATTTGATTTCCCGTGAATTATAGTAGAAAAACTCATAGTTATTCAAGATCTAGCAATGCTTTCTAGATATTTTTGGTGGGGTGTGAGGGGCCAAATTAAATTTGAAAAAAAAAATTGGGGAAAAGAAAAATGTAAGCATTTTTGGACCAGCCTTTCAACGGATCTCTGTGGTTCCAGCAACCTCTTCTTTCCATTCTCTTCGACACAGAAATCTTTGTAGTACGCATACTAATCACAGTAGTCCTGGCCAAACAAACCAACAAATGAGCAAACACAGAATGTTTTAATGGTCCTCTATGGCCAAAGAATGGAGAATCCTTGTTCTAGTGTGTAAATTTATTCTTAGTACTCCTTCTCAAACTTCTGCCTTTGGCAACATACAACTGTTGCTTCCCAAAGACCTAATATACTTCATTTTTCTATGTTGTTATTCATTCTGCCCCAACTTGCAGAAACACTTTTTTATATCCTCACAATACACACACACACACACACACACACACACACACACACACACTCACATTAATAAACTGTGGTTCTGTCCTGGGGCGCCTGGGTGGCTCAGTGGGTTAAGCCTCTGCCTTCGGCTCAGGTCATGATCTCAGGGTCCGGGATCGAGCCCCACATTAGGCTCTCTGCTTGGTGGGGAGCCTGCTTCTCCCTCTCTCTCTGCCTGCCTCTCTCTCTCTCTCTCTGCCTGCCTCTCTGCCTACTTGTGATCTCTCTCTCTGTCAATTAAATAAATAAAATATTTAAAAAAAATAAATAAACTGCGGTTCTGTCCTTGAACCAGTCAGGCAAATTCATCTTTTCAACACATACAGTTGTATTTATTAAATTATTTGATTATGATCAGTATTTAATTCAGTGCATGTTTTACTCCCTCCTGCCGTTTAGACTGTGTGTTCTTTGAAGGCAGAGGCTGTGGCTTGAAAATTACTGTGGAGTTCAAACAGATAAGAATGATTTTGTTTGAAGAATTTTAAAATATGGCCATTCTCTTCTTTTTTACTAAAAGTAAAATTCAGGTAAATTCTTTTTTCTGCCTTTCTGCAAACATCCGATAGACTTCTATGATTGCATTTACTGATATGAAAATGGCTCTCTTTTCCCTGGGAAGCGCCTTTGCTCTACAATGTTCATTTCACCTTTCTGAAATATTTACTTCTAGGAAGTATGAGAGTCAAATATTGCTCTCCTTCTTATTTTGAAAGTTATTTTTCAGAATCAGTGTCAAGGATACAGAATTGCTCCTTTTCATTTCTTTTTTTTTTTTAACCTAAAAAAGAGAATAAATAATTAACAAACGTCTGAAGAAAAGTTAAATGCTTTTTAAAATTTGACAAAGATCGCTACTAAGGGTGGCTGGTTAGTTAGAGATCCTGTACTTCATTGCCCTGGACAGTTTAATTTTATAGACATCATTGGAAATTCATCTGTGCATTTTGAATCTTTTCAAAATTGCTTGATAAAATAGCATACAAATGGAGTGAATAAAGACATGGACAAATTTCAAGTGGCTAACTAGAGAGCCAAGCCTTACAGTCTCCAAACATTCATTATCCCCAAACCTGAAAATAAATCGATGAATCAAGATGATGCATGAGTGGAAAAGAATAATGCTGGGACTGCCACCAAAGTTTCCTTTGTAAAAGAAAAAGAAAAAGACTAAACAGCCATCTCCAGCAGCACTAACATTAGAATTTCCTTCTTTTGTCCCTTCTAAGGATATTTATTGTAGTTTGGTTTGGCTCCCGTCCTCCGCCCCTTGTTTTCACTTTGAATTAGGTCCAGGCTTTTTAGCTCCAGGGAAGCTAGTTGTGGTATTGAAATTGCACTTTCATTTAAACACTGCTAATTTCAGCACAATCACTAGTTCATAGACCATGGAAATTAATGATGGAAAAGACCTGTTAGATCATCTCTTCCATCTGATTCTGACAATACAGGATTACTTTTTACATTATGTCATAGAGTATTCTGCCTGGTTAATTTTAAGTGACTGAAATAATGGGGCTTTCACCATCTCCCTCGAGAGAGAGCTGTAGAGCCTAATAAACTTAGGACATCGATCTGAAGATCAGCCTACATTTCCCTTTTACTTCATTTCATGCCTTTACTCCTCGTTATACACCCTTGGGTCGCCCTAAACAATTCCTTTACCTTTTCCATTCAGTACGACAAATTTCCTGGCTACCGTCTTACAAAGGACTTCAAAGGTGGTGTTTTTTGCATTAGTAGTGAAGTAGTTAGTAGTGAAGCAAAATGCAGCTTTTCATTATTTCATAAATCATTCTCGCCCAAAAGGAGGCAAGGAAAGACTAAAAAAATAAATAGCCCTCAAGAAGGTGACTGCTTGCATTATGCTTGTATATTCTATTGATCAGCTCTCAATGCATATTAAAAGTAAAATTTTGTCAAAATATTTGCCATGCTCTTTAAATGTATCACTTCTCTTCAGATTGTGACTCCTTGAAATTTTGACAGCGAAATCCGTTTTTGGACTCGATTTTTCTCCTCCATGACCATGTTCACTTGTTCTGAAAGTATGATTCTGCTCTTTGTATGTATTAATTTAAAATGTGCTAGAACATGTTTTTATAAGCACTTGATTTCTCTTGTTATTTAAATGGAATATATCTGACTTTGTATTATAAGGTGATAAAGCAGTCAATGATGTACTGTGTAATTTAGATTTATGATAGAGGGGGAAGCATTTGGTCTTTATTTATAAAAGATAGATAATGAAAAGGAAGCATTATTACTGTGATATACAATAAAAGGAAAATACTGTACTGTTAGTGTATATTTATTACCAGAATTGATAGATTGCTGGTGTTTGGAAAATAGCATATTTTAAAATCATCTAACAAATTATTCTTATGTGTATTTTATATGGCACTGGTTCTGAATGAAAGAATTATGAGCTAGTTACACACTACGCACATCATAATAGGCAATATGGATAATGATCACCATTATTTTTGCAACAAGAACGTGTTTAAAATAATATAAATAATATAGTCCATGAGAGTAAGTTCCTCACCCATGTTAAGTAAAATGAATGGTCCTGCTTGCCAAAATGAAGCAAGAGAAGCAATTTATTATTAACAGACTTCTCAAGGGAATCCAGCTTAGGAAGTTTCAATATATTTAAGTGGTGGAAAAAATCTTAAAGAAATTTTAAAAGATGTATATTTAATTTCTATTCCCAAATTATATGTGAAGGGAAAAATTCAAGTTAATTTTCTAAATTTTCTGCAGATAAACACTTTTCTTGTATCTTTTTATTTTCAAGTTCAGTGACATGCCATTGACTCTTTAAGGCTGGGTCCAGTCATTTAATAAACTCGGAGATAAAGTAGTTTTTGTTTAATGTCTAGCCATACTGTGTTTCCTTGATCAACAAAGAGTTTTCTGCTTCTCACGTATTTTCATAAGTTTTACTAACTTTAGGTGGAAGTGAAATTTAAACATCTTTCCTGGACTGCTAAAAGAACTTTTTTTTTTTAATTTTTATTAATTTTATTTTTTATAAACATATAATATATTTTTATCTCCAGGGGTACAGGTCTGTGAATCACCACTAAAAGAACTTTTAAAATACACTATGACATATAGAGTTAAGAACTCTCACACTCACTCTTAGTTCCAAATTTTGGTGGACTAAGTCTGCATTTTTCATGAATGATTTCAACAGAATTCCAGTTTTCCTTTTGACACTTTGAAAATAATATCATTTATCTCACCTAAAATACTATATCAAGACAGAAACTGAAACCTGTAGTATATATTTAGAGAGAATGAATTTAACTCATATAGATAAAAGGTAAAAAAAAAAAAGCTCATCCACTTTTGTTGATAAAAGAGAGAGATAAAAGCGCTCCCCTTGTAAGTTGTTTGTTGTTGTTTTTTTTTTTTAATGGTGTAGGGATTCAAATGCTTTATTTGATTTATTCAGAAACTCAGCGGACGTTGAAAAATTTGTCTTTACAATATAACTGCTAAGTGTGGACGGTAATCTCGATGTTCTCTATAATCGAAAGTGAATCATGTAGAAGAGTGTTTAGTAGAGAAAGACAACAAAAGCAAAGAAGAGGTGAATGTAGAGGCCGCTTTAAGACAACCAACTTGGGCACTGGAAACCAGAATGAGGTAAAAGGGTTCAGACCCAGGGGCTGAAAACAAGCAGACCCATTAGGTGACCCACCTCAAAACATCCTTCAACCCTACTGAACAATGGGTTCCTTACATCCAGACACAGATACCACAAAAGGAAAATTCCCTAGCACCTCCTCAACTTCCCCTTTAACTAGAGCCCCCCACCACTGCCTCCTCACAGTCTCTCCTTTGCTGACCTGCCTACTGCTCCCTTTCAGTGTATCTAGTAAACTTCTATGTTCTTTGCTCTGCCTTGGGAGAATACTTTCACTGCCAGGCCAATGGCCTCCTCCTGACTGGGCCTCCACCCAATGGGGTTGCCCCACAGCTAACAACCGGATGTGTAAAGGGGCAGAGGAAGGAGGGAGTATCACTAGTCAGTCATATGTCCTTTCAGAAGTAAAAAGGGACATACTATGAAATGCCAAGTGGCTTTACAAAGTCATTCACCCACTACAGGTTATATAGAGTTATTCAATGTAAATATATAATCATTTTATTTGTTTATTCTCTCAAAAATTTTCATTAAGTTGTCTTTCTGTTCCAAATGAAGTTTATATTCATTTTAAGGTTTGAACAGATTTTTCTGATCCCTCCTGTGATGGAATGTTCTAGTGTAAGGCCTGTGGTGATAAATGACTGGTCGAACATTCCTGGTCATCTATCAGTTGTCATGTTGATAGAACCCGCTTCAAAAGCCTCCCCGAGTTACTGCTTCTGTTTGTCCTTATCCTATTAAAACCCAAGGCTCTTCCATTTCTAATTTTAAGAAGTCAAAAAGAATAATTTCCAACTAAAGGCAAAATTCTGAAAATAACTGTGCAACTAAAGTACTTTGTACAATTCCAAAATTATAATTTTGTCAGGGGTATTTTCAAATTAATACTCTTGTAGTAAACAAAACTCTTCTCTCAAGGAGCAGCTTATTGTATAGTTGATACCCATAGGTCATAGTAGTGAGTGTACTAAATAAATAATCAGAAGATAGGATTAAAATATATTTCTTTTTTTTTTTTTTGGATTAAAATATATTTCAATGAACCTGGACATGACTAGAAAATGTTGTACCTTTAAGATGCAATGGATAGGAATGACTTGTTTAGCATATGTTATATCTGTTTTATACCAACTGTTCTTGTTTCCTGAGGTAAGGATAAGCCATAGAAAATAAGCTTAAAGTCTCTGGCAGTCCATTCAGAGAAAAAATAAATAAATAAAACAAAAAAATGTGGTTTGTTGAATTCTCCTGAAGCTATTTATCTAGCTCTATCGCTGTACAAATACTAACTTCTATTTTTAGGTGCTGTAAGAAATAAGACAAAAAGCAAGGTCTTCAGAGACTCATTAGGACCATTAGAAAAATGCTTCTAGCAGCTCCTATCAAAACAGCAGAAATAAATAAACTTTGTTCCTGGGACGTGGATTCACCGTTTCTGCAGCCCCATTGCCAGATGATGTATTACAGTCATTACAGTCACCTCTGTAGGACACTGTGTACACAAAGTGTGAGAGCCTCACGTCACAGTTCAGGGTGTTTCCTGATATATGAACCATTTGTCCTTGTCAGACTGTCCAAGGTGAAAGAACAAACTTTAAATATGAACCATTTCTGGGGAGCAAAAATACAGGAAAATAAAATATTTTGTCTAACTTTCTCTTGCCATAAAGTATAAATAATAGTAATAATAAAAATACTACAAAAGAAAATGGAATAAATGATAAAATACCTTAAAAAGAAGTGTTACTTGTTTCATTTTTTAAAATCACTATTTAATAGAGACATTCCATAATATCAAAACGTCAAAACCTACTATTTGCAGGAAGTTGTGCTTAATAATAAAGAAAAATGCTCTATAGATCTGTATCAAAAAGGACTAAGACAATCTGTGTCAATGGGAAAAAAAAGTTGAAGGAATGTCACATTTATTTTTTTATTCAATTTAGTATTACCTGTGTAACTTAAATAAGTTTATGATTATTTATGAATGGATATTATTGGGTGTTTGTTTTTGAGGAATCCCAGGAAATTCTAGCAGAACTGAATATAGTATTTTGGGCTGCCTTTTACTATTTATATGTAAAATATAAAATATGTTTATATTTTAAAAACTAGTTACTAACTAAATTTTTATTGCAAAATTTTTATTCAGCCTTCTGTTTGTCTTTGAGGAAAACTGTAGCTGTGTCAGCCTATGTCTTTCTGTTCTAGAATAGGAACAGAAGTGATGTTTCTGTTATTTATATTATTATATAGAATGTATTTCTATATATTATATATCTATATATATTTATATATAGATATGTTATATATATATAATTTATATATATATATAAATATCTATAATAGGTTTTTATATATGTATCTAAATATATATTTCTATATATTATATATCTATATTATATAGAAATATATTTCTATATAATAATATAAATATATAATATGTATATATGTATATATGTTATAATATTATACTCAGATTTTTATTACACTCACTAATCTCTTTTTATTTGTTTTCTATAACTTCTTGGAGTAAATAATATTAATGTAATGGATTTGTTTCTTTAGATTGTCATTTAACTTGTCCATATCAAAGGATGGTGGTGACTTAAGTCAGTGTCTAGCAAAGAAACTGTAAATATACTATGTAATTCAATAAAGGGCAAGTAAGAAAAGGATTAGTGAGTGGGCATATATGCTCCTAAGAGAGGCTCCTCTGAGAGAGAAGAAAGAGAAGCAGATCCAAGAGCCAAGAGAAAAATGCCTAGCACAATAGCAAATAGCACTCTTTACATGGCAGGTTAATTTAATGATCAGCTGGAAGAATTTACATTTCCAGAAAACTTCCTAAACCAAGTCAGGAAAGAAGTGTGCCATTTGATCGAATTTTTGTTGTGAAGTAAAACTTAATCTTACTATAGTGAAAATAAACAGGTGATTCTATCAAAAGATAGATTTTAAGTGGGCCTTGCCATCAAATTGATCAATATTAATAAAACACACACCTATGCACACACACACACTTGGACAATAACACACACATATGCTCACACTTCCAACCACAGTTCCTAGTTTTGTTCAATCTACTGATGTTTTATAGGACCTCTAAGAACAATTAAATTTACAAAGTATCATTTGGATTTGCTAATGTGAAGAATTTTTGTATGTCCCTGAAAAAGTAGTGTCCCGGTGGCTCAGTGTGTTAAGTGTTTGCCTTAGGCTCTGCTCATGATCCCAGAGTCCCCCAGGACTCTAGCATCAGGCTCCCTGCTCAATGGGGAGTCTGCTTCTCTCTCTGCCTGCTGCTCCCTTTCTTGTGTGCTCTCCCCACCACCCACCCCCACAAATAAATAAGTAAAATAAAAGTACAACTGCTTTTTTGGGGGAAGCATTCAATTTAGTGGAGTCAGCAGAAAGAATCATTACATAATGGAAGGTAGTTTGAACTAAATATTTGTGAGGTGACTTATAACTCTAGGATTCTTTAAGTGAGAGTATCTACAATATAATAATATTTGTAATATTATTAATTATTAATTAATATATGTGATATTATTAATTATTAATTAATAATATTTGTGATATTGTTAATTAATAATATTTGTGGTATTATTATTAATATTAATGATATATAATATAATATATAATGTTATATATTATATAATATATAATATTATAATAAAATAATAATATTGGTAATAGTTCGTCCTCAGCATCAGTGTTACTTAGAGACTCCACAGAAGTGCCTGTGATATGACTGCAGTGTGTAAATTTAGAAGGATAAATTCTCACTGGCTGATAATTTGAAGGAGTTTTGAGGTAAACAAAAGCACTGGATTTTTCTTTTGCTACTGAAATAGTATTTTAAACATACATTTTTCCCTTTTCTTTTATCTTGAGTTTACACAAGTTGGAGATCCTGTATTTGCTTTTGGCCAAAATATTTGTCAATGTCTTTAAAGGTCACGATGAGATATTGGTTATAAAGAAATGATCATTTGCTGCCATTAGCATTTACAGGGCTAATACTGGAAATTCTGCTTAGGGCTTATTTTTTACAACCATTTGTTAAGACATGTGAGGACAAAATAATTTTGGATTACCCATTGAAGTGAGAAGCAAAAAAGCCAAGAATGAGAAAAGGTAACAAAGAATAATTACTTATTTTGCAGTTCTTATAATAATTCTAAACAGCTAATCCTATTGTTTTTGCTAGTTATAGACATCAACCTTTCATTGTACTTGTGAAAGTCTGTACCTGACTTGAAAAATAAGCCATACTGGATTAATTTGAATTAATCAAGCATCATCATTTAAGATGTTCCACATATTTAATATAATGACACAGTTATGAGATAATTTATTCTCTCATTTTCCTCAAAATATTTTCAGACTGTCATATGGTTTACTTTCAATGAATACTTTATCAGTACTAAAATAATGAACAACAAATTCACTAAAAATATGAAAATATAATTGAAAACTAAAACAAAACTGAATGCAGGTATGAAATAGATATAAATAAAATATATTAAGACTATCTATTGGTCTGTATAACACTAGGTTCTCATAAGTAACTCATTACATGTGGAACAGTGTTTAAATAAAATAACAATTCATTTTCATGCTCTTATTTTGTAAAAAAGTTGGTACGAGGCTAAATTATTTAGTACGCCACATAATAACTTCTCAGAATTATGTATCACAGATATTTTTGCATCTGATACTAGTCAATGAAGCTGATGCTATTTATTTTATATTTTCCCAGATTTTCAGGAAGCTCGGACATATATTTGAGATTTGCTTATAGTATGTTTAGCTAGTCTATAAATATAATCCCGGGAATCTCCCCTACATGGGTATTTTTTTAATCTTTGTTTAAATGGGTTTGGGTGTATATTTTACTGCAAATACTTAAGTCTTTTATAGATTACACAGTACAGAAACAAACAAAGGACATTTATAAAAAGTATATAAACAATGTCCCTAAGGTGGCCAGAACCGGGGTTTTGCTGGAAGTGCTCCTGTAAAATTACTTAGTCTTTTACTAGCTCTTTATCTCCAGTACCTAACACTTCATATGGTATGCCCCACCTTTATTGTAATTATGTGTGCACTTCAGTACAACAGTAGTATTCTATCCTTCTCTTTTGACATAAAAAGGAAGAAAATGGGTTTTAACTAATTTTGAAAAATATGTAAATTAAAATCCTAAAAAACGGAAATACACTGATACTCAGGTTAATGGCAATAACAGCAATAAGAGCACTCGTACAGCACTTGTATCTCTCTTTATAGAAATTTCAGTGCTTCCCTTCTCTTCACAATAAAGACCATAATGGCACAAATCAAATAAAAGGAGCCTTTTAGTATCAAACCTGTCAAAAACAGTGACACGTTTTAATTTGTTGCCATTGTTGTCAAATCAGATTAGAATCCTTGTCTAAGAGAATCTTATTCCAGGTGTATGACCTTCAACCTCATCTGTAACCCACCCTGTTCTTAAACTAAATTCTCTGAAATAGTTCTCTAAGTTGACAAAGGTTACTGCTTGCATTTTACTTTGAGAGTAAATATAACTATTTGGGTGAAGAAGAACCTGACATAGTCTGTACCAATCAAGCTTGCTTTGGTTCCAATAGCACAACAGGAGGCTGTTGGAAATCCCCCCACCCCATCCCTGTGCATAATTAAGGCTGAGATTGGTTTGAATTCTTTTATAATTATCCCTCTCACCATGCATTTGGGCTTGAGAACTTAATTACAACCATTTCCATGCCTATAATGCAGAAATGATCTCTCTGTTACATACAGTTTGACAAGTCTTAGAAAGATGTTAGATGATGGTTCCTGGCTATATATATTCCCTCCCCTTGACAGTAGCTGAATGTCTATGAAGCAATTTTTAATGTTCCAGAAAGCATTTCAATAATTTCTACATAAGCACAAAGGAGAAACAGGTGAAACTTTCAAAGACTAGACTTTTATTACAAAGATGCTTAACATAAAGCTGAAAGTCTTTGAAAATCATCACAAATGTTATTGCTGAATGTATAGCAATTTGCAGTTTGGAAATAGGTACCTTTCCTTTACTTCTAAATGCAAGAAAATTTATTTTAACAACTTTCTTCTCCCTATAAAGTTGCATTAAAACTTACTGTAAGACAATTTAGTTTCAGAATGAACATCAAATCCCTAAAACCCTGAAATTTTTATTGCAAAAAATATAGGTTAAAAAAAGATTGAATAGTACTTGTAATTATAAAGCCATATGGTTCAGGATAAGAAATAACACCTTTAATGCATTTTTCCTTAAAAGGACTGCCACGTTATGATATGCTGACCTGACATCATGTTTTAACGATGTTTTTGGATTTTGACAATGATTTTTATTTGACATACTGTATTTATGTAAGAATTTGTTTATGGAGACTGGAAATCTAACAGAATGGATTAAGCTTAAAATATAGCTTATTGATTTATATATATTTAAATGACAATATTACTTCAGGAAAATTATCAATTTTTGAAGTCCTTCTTCCAAGCCTCTAGAACTTTTATTTCTGTTATCACTCCCCCTGGGCTAAGGATTTATAAGTGATTAATTTTTTTCAGGGTCCCTCTTTTTTTTACTTTCTTCCCTTTGAACTGTGCAAAGTCTGTTTAATTTATAATTTTATAACTACAACAGAATTCTTTTTAAGTGTAAATGGAATATCAACATATTACTTCTAGAAAAACTCTCAACTTCCTAGAAGCATCCAGGAAGGAAAATGTCATTGGCCAGAGATCTTAGGGTTACTTTGAAGTATTTATGATGTCAATGTAATTTTGTCATAAATGGACATAGAGGAATAAGTAGTCTCCATTCAAAATACAACATTCCTATATATTTAGGATTGCTTTGAGGCCACACATGAACTCCATTTCATCCCAGCAATACAATTGCCCTTCATTCAAAATTAATTCTTTAGTCATTTTTTTAAATAACTGAATGATCTTTCAGAGTCATGGAGATTTACTAAGTGAACCACCTTACCAACAAAACTGATGAGCGGCTGTCTGAAATACTTGGGCAATGAACTGGTTAATATGTGTATATACTTTAAGAGAATTAAGTGATGAATCTAAAAAGATAAAGATGTACGAAGAAGGTAGTTTATATATAGTAATAGAAATAGTCATGGTGGGATCACTGTGGTAATAACACAGTAGTTCAAAAAGGGGAAAATGAGAGACATGCAGCAGTCATGTCTCCATACAGCCAGGCAGACGTCAGGAAGTGGCCCTGTTTAACAACCATGAAATGTGTGTGGAGTAGGACAGTCCGCTCCCAAGGTACTTCTTCATTCTCTGCTCTACTTTCCGAGCTGTGTGTCCCACCCTCTGAGTCATTGGTGCTCTGAAACAATTTCATACTTCGAGAATATTTTGCCAGCTAGAGAAATTCAAAGGAGAAATAACTTTAGTTTTCAACCAAGTCCTTAGGTAAAAATATTTCCCTCAATTTCCTTTGGAACTGGACAGTTCCCTCCTTGATACATTTCTGTCCTCCCAACTTTTATCAGACACAATTAAAATAGACATTTGGCACTTTTTACACGCTGCCTGGAAGTCTCCATAACCACTTCCACAAGCTCATTAGCTATATTTTCAAATTCACATTACCATAGGCAACAGTGTTGCAAATATCCTGCCACTTTATAACAGGTGTCACTTTTTCTTAGGATTCTGTAATTTCCTCACTGCCTTTGAAGCTTCCAGTAACAGTGCCCTTGCTGCTCTCAGGCTTTTTCCATTTTCCAATCTAGAATAAGTAACAAATATTTGAAATCTGGTACAATTTTTAAAAATGTAGAAGTAGGTAACGGAGAAACCACTACATCTTATGGCTTACATTTGCAGGCCGACTTCCAGTGCACACAGCCTGTAGCAAAAACCCAAGTATACATTTTTTGTTGTTGTTGAAAGATTGCTATTTGCCTTACGTTCTCTAACCAGTAATTTAATTTTAGCTAGAGATTCTCCAGCCTCTGGCTAGTACTGACTTGTAAATGCTTTCATTACTTTAAGAAGCAATCTTAATTTTCCTCTTCAAAATATTTTCCAAAACATGGATTACAGGTGAAGGTAAAATAAAATAAGGATAAACACAAGAGGAATATTTTTAGACCATTAACATTTGAAAACAGTATATAGGTTTCCACATAAATATTTCCATTCCACTTGAGTATGGTTTACATTATTATTATTTGCAAATGTCATTTTTCATCATTTATTCAAATCAGGATTCTTTTATAGTGGACCCTATTCCATATCAAAGCACTAGACAAGACAGAAGATTGGTCTGGCCATAACTTGAGAGCTTCCTCTGTTAACATATTGACCTTTAAGAATTCACGTGCAGGTATAGATTTCCAACTTTCCCCCAGTTTCTGAAAATACTCTGTGCACCCATTAATTCATGAAACATTTTAACCTAGCCTAGCAATACCATCATGACATGAATTTCCTCTTATCATGTTTAGATAACACAACTAATTATTTCTTTAAAAAAATTTTAAAGATTTTATTTATTTGACAGAGGGAGAAAGATCACAAGTAGGCAGAGAGGCAGGCAGAGAGAGAGGGGGAAGCAGACTCCCTGCTAGCAGAGAGCCAGATGCGAAGCTTGATCCCAGGACCCTGAGATCATGACCTGAGCCAAAGAGCAGAGGCTTAGCCCACTGAGCCACCCAGGTGCCCCACAGCTGATTATTTCAAACCTCATCCTTCAATCCTCTGAACTTCCTTTTCTCTTTCCATAATTTTAGTGATGGAATTTGAAGACACCTGAAACTATAACATTATAACGCTTTCTAATGTGATTTTTTTCCTTCTGAATCGCTATTTATCTATTAAGTTAGAACCAAAGCAAAGTCCCCAAATCTCCTAATTTTTCCCATTTTTAAGCTTGATTCTGTAAAAATCAATACTTATTAACTCTTCTGTTTCATTAGTTAAAGAGTTCTTATTTAATTAAGCTATAATACATTATATTATTTTGGTGTATAGTTTTTGATTTCTTGAGATTAATAGCTACATCATTTATTTTTAGGATTTTTCTTTTTAATAATAAAGTGTAAGTGTTCAAATTCTTCCTGAGTGAAACTTAGAAGTGTCCCAAAAATTTAGGGGTGAAATCAATTTATTGCTTTTTACATAGTAGTTGATCATTTCATTTTTTATGACTTCTTTATCCTAAAGATTACAAAATATCTCTTAATTTCAAGTTGCTTGCTTTGATTTCCAGGGATCATCCATTCTGAAGTCCCTTTTATATATATAATGGCCACAGAAGCAAATATTTCAGACCCTGGTACAAGGCCAACTACATGAGCACACAACTTATATTCAGAGAGATCTCATGTTTGGTTTAATGTTCAACTATTGCTGTCTTGAAATTCCTAATTCTGAATGAGGCCCTAAATTTTCATATGAGGGGCTTAATACCTCAGTTTGAATTAGAACTACACCTATCTGGTTGAATTTCTCTTGTTCTCTGAACTAAGTGATTTCTTGTTCCATCTGCAAAGGGGAGTGTAGCTCCAGCACCCACTCTTTCTCACTGGATGTCTTCTTGCAAGCAAACATCTATACATCTCATAATCTCAATATAAAACTGACAATTAACTGGCATAGGATATTAAAGAAATATTATGTAATCCTTTCTTTTCCTTGGCTTTTATTAAAACTCACAAGTACCCAAAAATATTTCAGTTGCTATATAATTACACTCAGATTAAATTGTTTCTAAAATCTTTTAATTTCCCTATGCCAATTAATGTTATATAAATGCTGCTGAGTCTCTAGCATAACTGAATTGACCTACCATTTGATCCTTAAAGTTTGCTATCAGTCTAAATAGTTATGAGTATTTATGCCATGTAATATTTTGATTATATCAATTTACTATGAATTAATTTACCTAATTTATCATTTTGGTTTAAAAGTAGCTTTTACAAGAAACCCCTGGCTGGTCCCACAGAACCATCTACATTAAAGGAAATATAATACTGAAAATATCTTATGAATGCAAATTAAGCCTGAAGATAAATGACTACATATCCATATTTACTGGTTTTTTCTAACAGATGCTTGATTTTTGTAACAAATTTGTGTTGCAAAGTAACCTAAAAATAATTTAAAATATACTCTTGGTGTCCACTACTCAGGGTAGCAGCAAAACCTTAAAATAAGGAAAGAAATATGTAGCAATGAGATCTCAAAATTGTAAGTTATATAGTAACTAATCTTTGAATTACTTGGTAATATCAAGTATAATTATCAAGTAATTTGTAGGAACATGTAATTCCCTTGTAATTATAGAGCTATTACCAATGCCTTACAAAATAGGATGCTAGTACAGCCTTACCAATCTAGAATCATTGCCTTTTTTAAACATTCACTGACTGAGATATTCATGAATGAAACATCTGACTTCTAAGTGAAAAGCTCCAGATGCATTATGTACAATAGCCATTCTTTCAATCAGAAGTATGGTTTATTCTCATCAGATGTAAAGAGGGATCCCTCCCATCATTGACTATAAAAACATTTGAATTGCTATTCTCCATGTGTAATTATTATATGAAAAATGGTATAAATACACAAAAATGGTTTATAATCTTATATTTAGTCTTAACTTCTCAAACTCTGCTTTGAGTACAGTGTCATAATTCTCCTCATCAGAGAATATTTGAGACTGAGTGATCCAGTGTATTTTGGTGGAAATCTGCAAACAAATGAATAAATTTTCAGTAAGTGCTTTCAATAGAAATAACAATATAACGTAACATGAAGTAAAACTGTAAATTATAGCATTTTTGAAATTAACAAAAACACAAGTAGACAAAAGGTTCTGTCTGTAAGATTTATTTTTGTGTGTGTGCCATCTTTTCACTGAGACCATAGCCTATCGTAGTCCCTGGAATTATGTGGACAACAGGGCTCTATGACTCATTTATTCCCATGTCTGGGCAGTAAAACTATAGGATTGTGGTTATTGAGATTGGAAGTCACTCAATCCATCAAGAACTATTATAATGTTAGCTAATGATCTCATTTCTATGATTCTCAAGTCTCTTTTCTTTGGTCAAAAGGGATTTTACTTATTTTTTTTAAATGAGATCAATGTATATTTAAAAAATGATTCAGGTCTTTGAATCTGACCTACCACATTGTTATAATTAGAAGTCTCTATATTTGTCCTCTATGCTTAAATGGTGTACAAAAACAAATTTAAAAAATCCTCTAACCCAGTTGATTCCCTAACCAATAATTACTCCTTAACCACACTCTTTTAAATATTGTTTACATCTTCATTATTTGACCTTTAATATAGGACATTTGATAAAAAATTATTTATTTATTTTTTTAAAATTAAATTTTATTTCAGAACTTCTGCTAGGGTTTTTTTTTAATCCTTCATTAATACTTGAGTTTTTAATTTTATTTTACTTATGAATTTTTATTTTTCTTGGAATGTATTAGAGATACAACTGTGTAAATTTAAGATGTACATGTTAATTTAATGCACTTATATACTATAATGTGATTGCCATTGTAGGAATTATACCTCCATCACATCACATAAGTTTCATTTCTCTTTTTTTCTCTTTTGTGGCAATGATTAAGTCTTTTAGCAAATTTGAGGATTATAATACAATATTATTGTCTATATTCACTTTCATGTGTATAAGAACTCCAGACTTACATGTCTATTAGTCGTAAGTTTCTACCCTTAATATTTCTGCTAGAATTTTGAAGGACTGATTTAAAAAAAAAAAAAAAAAAAGGAAGGAAAAGCTGTCTTTACCTTGAAGAATTGAAGATTGGAGAACAATTAAAGGATGGTACATTCAATAGGCTTTAATTGTAATGATCTAAAATGTTTATTTGTAGTCTACATTCATTTAAGTAATATTTTTTTGTTATTTTATACCAATTTTTCAGTGAACACTCTGTCTTATTATAATCATTATTGTTATTTCTGAATTTCAGTTCACATAATGTAAGATCAGTGAAGTAAATGACAAGACCTGAGATTTTTTCATAGTAAAAAATAATCGTCAACATGGAATGTATGAAGCAGATACAACAGTAGCAAAGATTGTTACTTGCCCCTGTTGTTACACAAGATTAAAGAAAGTGAGGACCGGTGAATCATTCAATAATACGGGTCAGTGACAATGCTAGATATCGTATGTGGTCTTCTAACTCCCGTTCACTTTTCTTTCTACCATATCAAGCTGATTCTAATCTTCAGCTGTATTTAAAGTTAGCTTTTACTTATTTTAAGATAGCTTTTCAATTATTTATGCCGATTGATTACAGTAACACAAGATTTAGAAGTAGAGGGACAGAAACACTGTGGATGATATTCTACCCAGGCCACGATAAATTATTATCCTGACTATGTCCTATTCTTTTTGATTTTTCCAAATATTTATAATTCTGTAAGATTAATTTTACAGAAGAGTGTCAGAATTTATTTACCTTTTCCCCTTCAGGAAGAGAAAGATTATACATATCTAATACACAAAATGAGATCTGTAGCTAAATCTGAATGAAATGGGGAATGTTACATGCTTGACCCCCCATTTCTTTATACTATGGTTTCTTTTCATTTGCACTAAAATATATTATGCAAATTATAGTTAACATAATTTATAGTATTTGAAAATACTTGTTTAAAATATGTGTGCAGATTATTTACATTTTATTTAATTTCACCAGAGGTTATACATTTTCACATAAAGGTCATAGAACATTAATTGTGACATTTTTTCAAATTATCAGCCTAATGAAGTGGAGAGTGTGTTACATTGAAAATAACAATGCCTGGATTATAACTCTAGTTCTAAAACTAAGTACGCATGTGAATTTTGAGATGCTATTTAACCTAGTCTTTCTCTCACTTCTGCAAAACAATTCCCATTCTCACTCCAAACCATTTGAAAAATGATAAAATTGGACAAAATGACCTATAAGGTTCCAAGTCTAATGTGCTATGATTTTAATGCATGTTCATGTAGTACATTTCTATGCAGCTAAGATACATTGGTATTCAGTGTGCCACAAGGTTCCCAATTCTTATTTATAAGACATAGATTCAGGGTAATGTAGTGTGGCAGGAAATACATAATAAATACATGAATGAATAATGCAGAGTCCTTGATCCTTAACCCTTGCCAACATCTCTCATTAACTGAATGGCTAATTTTGAAGTAAGCAACAAATACAGTATCTGGTTCATTCAATTTAACTTTTAAATGAAGAGGCTCCTGCTGAGAACTTAAAATAAAACAATTTATTACCTAAAACAAAGCATTATGTCCACAACCTTCGGATCTTACCTTTAAAAAAAAAAATCTTGCTATGTTCATTTAGGGGAAATCTAGATCATATTTATATCCCATTCCAATTTAAACCTTTACTACTTATTCTCACCCATCACACAACCATAAAAAGAACAAAAGGCAGGGCTTATCAGTGAAACACATAAATGTTTTCTCAAAGTGAGGTACGAAATAAAACAAATTTGTACAAATAATATTATCTCTGGGGTTGAGTAGTTAAGAAATGCACTTTTTTCTGATTTAATAAAACATTTAATCAGTAAAAAAATACTGACAAATGTCTTAATACAGTCTATTTAGAGATTATGCAGTTTGTTTTCTCAGTTCAGGCAGACTATGAAATTTTAACTTTTAATTGAAACTCTGGAGTTATAGCTTCACCCTTTATTCCTCCTATTTCATCCACTTAAGTGTAATCTATAAAGCAAAGCTATATCATTTCATAGAGAAAGCATTTACTGTGTATCCCAAAATGATACTACTCTTAGTGTCTCTAGTTAAATGTAAATTTCTCTTAATATGTTAGCATGTTCATTATAAGACAGAGAATGGCTGTTTACTTTGATCCCCCCATCAAAATATTTATTCAGAAACAAAACAAACAAAAAAACCCACAAACAACAGAAACAGTTGCCCTGAACTTAAATAACTTAAGAAAATAACTTTTGTCCATTTCAAAATTTTTATATTTTGTCAAATTATAAGAACTTTATATATGCTAAATAAAATTATTTTATTAAATGTCTTATAAATATTTTTCATGGTTTGTATTTTGTCTACTCATTTTCTCACTGTCTTTTTTAAATAATTTTTTTAGTCAGGATCGTTTTAGATTTTTTTAAGTATTTATTTATTTATTTATTTGAGAGAGAGATACATGTATACTTGTTATAGTTAATGAACCAATACAGATATATTATGACTAATGAAATCCATTCTTTATTCAGATTTCCTTAATTTTCACCTAGCATCTTTTTTCTCTCTAGGGATCCCATTGAGGGTATCACATTACATTTAGTTGCCATGTCTCAAAGCTAAGGCTCCTCTTGACTGTTAAAGTACCTCAGACTTTTCTTTTGATGACTTTCACAGTTTTGAGGAGTGCTCATCAGGGACTTTGTAGAACATACCTCAATTATGATGATTTTCTCATGATTTGCCTTGTTCTACATTTTTGGATGCAAGATCACAGAGGGAAAGTGCCATTCTTACTCATATTAGAGTACATGTTATCAATATGATTTACCACTATTAATATTGACCCTCCTAGCTTGAGGAAGTATTTGTCAGGTTTCTTGACTGCAAAGTTATTCTCTTTCCCTTCCTCCACATACTATACTCTTAAGAAGGAAGTCATTATGTGCAGCTCACACAGCACAGACACTAATAAGGGCAGATTATCTCTACAGATGTCTTTGAATATCTGTATATGTGTATTACTTATAATTCATTTCCTTTGGAGAGATTCCTTTGTTTCTTCCATTTATCATATGATTGTGGTAAAAAATATGTAACATAAATTTTACCCTTTTAACCATATTTAAATGCCATGAGCTCAGTGACATCAAGTACATTCATGCTGCTATGTAACCACCACTGCAACCACCTCGGGAACTTTTCTTTATCTTCCTAATCTGAACTTGCATACATATGTTGAATTGTTTAACATCAAATCTCAATTCTCCTCTTTCTTTATCTTCTGGCAACCACCATTCTACTTTTTCTCTCTATGAATTTGACTATTCTAAGTACATGATATAAATGGAGTTATGTAGTATTTGTCTTTTTGTGACTACTTTATTTCACCTAGTGTAATAGCTTCAGGTTTAATCCATATTGTGTCATTTGTCAGAATTTTCTTCCTTTTTAAGATGAGTAATATTCCATTGCACATTTATATCACATTGTTGCTTATCTATTTATCTCTTGATGGACAGTTAGGTTGCTTCTACCTTTTGGCTATTGTGAATAATGTTGCTATGAACGTGGGTGTACAGATATCTGTTTGAATCCCTTCTTTTGATTCTTTTGAATATATACCCAGAAGTATAATAACTAGTAGTTTAGTTTGTTTGTTTTTGAGAAATCACCATACCATTTTTCATGGTGGTTGTATTATTTATGTTCTCACCAGCTGTACAATTTTATGTTCCCAAATTGGATAGAGTTACAATTTCTCCTTATTTTCTGTAATGCTGATTTTCTTTTTTCTTTCTAGTCTAGTGGATGTGAATTGGTATCCCATGGTGGTTTTGATTTGTATTTTCCTCATTTCCTTAATGATTAGTCATGTTGAACATCCTTTCATGTTCTTATTGGCCCTCCGTATATCTTCTTTGGAGAAATGTCTCTTTAAGTCTTTTGCTCATTTTAAATCAAGCTTTAAGGACTTCTTTATATATTCTAGTCATTAGTCCCTTCTCATATATAAAATTTGAGAATATATTCTCCCTTTTGCTAAATTGCCTTTTTATTTTATTGATAGTGTCTTTTGATGCACAAAACTTTTTTTTCAATGTTGATGAAGTCAATTTAACAAATTTTTCTATTTTTGCTTCCTGTCCATTTAGTGTCATAGCCAAGAAATCATTCCCAAATCCAATGTCATAAAGCTTCCCTCCATGTTTTCTTCTAAGAATTTTGTAGTTTTAACACTTATGTTTATGGCTTTGATCCATTTTGAGTTAATTTTTGTGTATAGTGTAAGAGCCAACTTCATTATTTTGCATGTGGATATTCAGTTTTCCCAATACCTTTTCCTGAAAAAAAAAAATTGTCTTTTCCCAGTTAAATTGGTGTTCTTGTTGAAAATAACTTGGCCATATACATGAAGGTTTTTTCTGGGACCTCTCCTCTATTCCATTGGTCTATATATATATTTTTATGTTGAGACTACACTGTTTTGATCATTGTAGCTTAGTATTAAGTCTGAAATCAAGAATTGTGAGACCTACAACTTTGTTCTTTTCTTAAGATTGTTTTGGCTTTTGGGGCATTTCTTGGGATTGCATACTAATTTTAGTATGGATTTTTCTGTTTCTGCAAAAAATGTTAGTATTTTGATTAAAAATTGCATTGAATCTGTAGATCACTTTAGAAAACACTGACATTTTATTAATAATATTAAGTCTTACAATCTGTAAATACTAAATGTCTTTCCATTTATTTGTGTTTTCTTTCAGTGGTGGTTTATAGTTCTCTGTGTGTAGGTCTTCTCCCTCCTTGGATGTTTATTTCTTGATGCTATTGTAAATAAGATTGTTTCATTAATTTCCTTTTCAAGATGATTTTGTTAGTGTAGAGAAATGCAACTAATTTTTATACGTTGAATTCCCATCCTGCAACTTTGCTGAATTTGTTTTAGTTCTAACAGTGGAATCTTTAGTGTTTTCTATCCACAATATCATAGCATCTTCAAACAGACATAATTTTACTCCTTTTCCAACTTGGATGCATAGGTTCTTTTTTTTTTTTTTTTTGAGTTTTAAAAAAGATAAAATGAGATTCAAAAGTGTTAAGTGAGGGGTACCTGGGTGGCTCAGTGGCTTAAACCTCTGCCTTTGGCTCAGGTCATGATCTCAGGGTCCTGGGATAGAGCCTCGCATGGGGCTCTCTGCTCAGCGGGGAGCCTGCTTCCCCCTCTGCCTCTGTCTGCCTTTCTGCATACTTGTGACCTCTCTCTCTCTCTCTCTCTGTGTCAAATTCATAAATAAAATCTTTTTTAAAAAAGTGTTAAGTGATTTGTCTGAGACCACCCACCAACAGGCGTCAGAGTTCCAGGTGGCCCTGGAGATGGAGTATCTTGCACTACACTAAACTGTCCTCTACCATCACCACCCTCTGGTCATGTCATAACAGCTGAAACAAGGGGGCAGGCCCTCTCTCAGCTGGCTTCTGGCTGTGGATGTACTGTGAGTCCCTCTGTCACCTTACCTGTTTGACTTCAGCTGTGCATCTGACTCAAAAATTTTCAAGGTCCCTGAGAATTATTACAAAAGCACCATGAAATTTATTTGACTTCAAATACATTTGAGAGAGTAGACAAATTCACAGCTCTGTGAATAATGAGGCTCAACTGTATATGCATCTGATTTGAAAAAAAAAGTGGATGTTTAATTTTTAAAAATCCATTTGGCTAATAGCATCACACTGATACACTCATTTTTTAAAAACAAATATTCACTAAATTCGTATATGAATCAGGAGGCCTGCTAGGTTTCAGGGAGATAGAAATGAAGATGTTATGGCTTCTCATCTCTGGCAGTTCATGATTTAATATGGGAGAAAATTATATTTAAAGTAATCACACAGTGCTATGAGTACACACTTCAGTTGGAATAATTTCAGTTAAGGGGTTCCTGGGTGGCTCAGTCAGTTAAGACTCTGCCTTCAGCTCAGGTCATGACGCCAGGGTTCCGGGATTGAGCCCTGCTTTGGGCTCTCAGCTTAGCAGGGAGTCTGCTTCTCCCTCTCCCCTGCGCTGTCTCTTGTTCCCTCTCAAATAAATAAGTGGAATATTTATATAAAAAAGAATAATATCAGATAAGAAACTTAAAACCCAACCCAAGTGAGTTAAAACCATAAAGGAATATATTGCATTACATCATTGAAGACATCCTGAGACTGTTTCATTTTAAAAGTATGGCTTACTCATCTACCTGCCTCCTTTTCTTGTTATTTGCTTACCTCTACCTGCTATTGTATCTCTGCTCAGTCCTCAGGATACTTTCATCTTCAGTAGCAAAGTTTCTAGGGCATTTAAATCCTCCCATCTGTACACCAAATGGTTTAAAGCAAGAATAAGAAAGATTTTTTCTCACCCTTTGAACTGAAACAGTCTTAAGCTACAAAATGATGACTTCATCACAACAATAACTGTGACCAGAGTATTGACATAGCTCTGAATAATATACAAATTATTATTTGCATATTAACCCATCCCAGGAGATGAAGAAGGGATTGTTCACACCCAACACAGTAGTATAACATATTGTATCATGTTGGAGTTATGCTAAGTGCAACCACCAAGTGCACACTAGTGCTACAATATAGAAGAGGTATAATGTAATTTGAAAGGATAGAGGAGTACAAATAATTGTGCTTTGAAAACTTTACATTTTTCATATAAAAATGTTGAGGTCACAGTAAGGATGTCACCTGCTGGGTTAATCCTCTCAAATGGAAGCAAAGAAAGAAACTGCACATAAGAAGAAACATAATGATGGCCATTGTTGAACTTGTATTATTAGGATATTATGTGAAAATAAAACAATTAAAACCTTCACGCTCTATCCAGGCCTGTCTATAAAGATAGCAGAAACATTGAAGATATTTAAAATGTTCACATTAAATATTTTGTTCTAGGGGCGCCTGGGTGGCTCAGTGGGTTAAGCCGCTGCCTTCGGCTCAGGTCATGATCTCAGGGTCCTAGGATCGAGCCCCGCATCGGGCTCTCTGCTCAGCAGGAAGCCTGCTTCCTCCTCTCTCTCTACCTGCCTCTCTGCCTGCTTGTGATCTCTCTCTGTCAAATAAATAAATAAAATCTTAAAAAAAAAATCTTTTAAATATTTTGTTCTAGTTTAGCTTTGATGTGTTTCTTATTAAGTTCAGATGACATATTAAGGACCATGTACTGTATGTCTGTGAAATTCAGTGTGCATGTTAGGATGATTTGTAAGAAAGGGCATGAGAATATGCCTAATATGTTGCCAAATCTATCTCATTCAGCCATTCATCTTGTTGCCTGGATGAAATAGAGATAGATTGAAAGGTGATGAAAACTAATATATTTGAAGGAGTTGTAAAAATTTAAACAGAATGAATAGGGACAATATAACGGCATAATCATGGAATATAATTAGGTTCTAGTAGATTATTTCTGGATAGTAAGAACATTATAGACTAATATAAGCCTAATAGAACTTTTTATTTCATCCTTTTTAGTTCCTTTTCTTTATTGAGTTCACAATCAAATAGGCAACTAGTTTTTTCTTTTATTAACTAATGAATCCATTTGGCATTTTATACTGCTGTAATCTATCCCAAGATTAAGAAATAGAATGTTGCTTTAAGACAAGAAAATTTTAAATAGTAGGCAATCTGTAGAGGCAGTTTTAAAACCAAAGTAATAGGGGTAGTAGATGATGTTCATTTACTGTTGCATATGATGTAACAATACCTTGTCTTTTCTCAGGATATTTTTTAAGACTACTAACAGACCAAGAGCAAATGTTTAAACATAAAATTAAAAAGAAAAAAAACCTTAATTGATGAAACTTTATTGAAATCAGTAGTTCAGTTGCAAAATCACAGTAAAAATGGAATTTGTTGTAATATTATAATTTTGATTTTTTCAAATATTTTATTTGGAAAATTTTCAAATATAAAAGTAGAAAATTACTCTGAACACTCATATATTCATTACGTAGAGTCAACCATTAACAGTTCACTAGACTTGCTTTGTATGCATATCTATCCATTTATCTATCCCTATTTCCATCATTTTTTTTTTGAGGAATTTCAAAGTAAGTTATAGGTGTTCGTAAAGGCTACCCTGAAGATTTCAGCTTATATGTCATTGATTATTTTTTATACTATTTGTTTAAAATTATTTCTAGGGAAAATTTACACACAATAAAAATGCATAAATATTAAGTGTACCATTTCATATGTTTTAACAAATGAATACACCTATCCAAAGCAAACCCCTATCAGGGTATAGAATTATTATGTTATATTATTATATTATATATTATATTATATTATTATATTATATTATATTATATTATATTATATTATATTATTAAGCCAGAGCACTCATTCGTGCTCCTTCCGTAAAACCAGTGAACAGTAAAAGTACATGGGATGAAGTCCAGCTAGACACAGCCCTCCAGGTGTCCTCTCCCAGTGAAGGTACAGGGATGTGCTTCATTGTCCCAGCAAGGATGTTAGGCTAACACATGGGAAGTGTTACCAGTCAGGTAAGCTCACCCAAGCCTTAGTGTCCAAGAATTGTAAAAGGGATCAGTCATGAAGTCGTGAAGTAAGCATGAAAGCACAAAGCACCTGCATGACTAATTTTAGTTATTCAAACTCTAGGCCCCCAGAGCAAATGCATATATTTACGATATATCACATTGGGAGAGTAAATAAATCATTTAATCAGTTTTTGTGCCACCTAGCTCATGGTGTCAGACAAACAAAAATGCTTATTTCTGGATGTCAGATTCTATTCTATTTCTCTATTTGTAGGTCTTTTTTTTTAAGATTTTATTTATTTATTTGAAAGACAGAGATCTTTCAAAAAAGATTTCAAGAAAGACAAAGATTAGAAAGACAAGTAGGCAGAGAGGCAGGCAGAGAGAGAGGGGGAAGCAGGTTCCCCGCAGAGCAGAGAGCCCGATGTGGGGCTCGATCCTAGGAACTGGGATCATGACCTGAGCTGAAGGCAGAGGCTTTAACCCACTAAGCCACCTAAGCACCCCTCTATTTGTCAGTCTTAATGCCAATACCACACTGTGTTGAGTCCTGAAGCTTTATAGTAAGCCTTGAAATCAATTATTTTTTTAAACTTTTTAAAATTTAAATTCAATAGTTAACATATAGTCTATCATTAGTTTCAGATGTAGAGTTCAGAAATTCATCAGTTGCATATAATACCCAGTCCTCATTACATCATGTGTCCTCCTTAATGTCCATCACTCAGTTACCCTATCCACCCACCCTCACCCCCTCAAGTGACCTTCAGTTTGTTTCCTATACTTAAGCGTCTCTTAGGGTTTATCTCCCTCTATGGTTTTGTCTTGTTTTATTTTTCCCTCCCTTCCCCTATGATCCTCTGTTTTGTTTCTTAAATTTCACATGTAAGTGTAATCATATGATAGTTGTCTTTTTCTGGCTGACTTATTTCGTTCAGCATAATACCTTCCAGTTCTACTCCCCTTGAGGTAAATGCAAAGATTTCTTCCTTTTTGATGACCAAGTAATATTCTTCTGTGTGTGTGTGTGTGTGTGTGTGTGTGTGTGTGTGAACACCACATATTTTTTATCCATTTATCTATTGTGGGGTATCTGGACTCTTTCCATAGTTTTGTTATTATGGACCTCGCTTCTATAAGCATTGAGTGTGCCTATAAGTGTGCTTCTATAAGCAGGTGTGCCTCCAGATCACAACTTTTATATCCTTTGTGTAAATACCTAGTAGTGCTGGATTGTAGGGTAGTTCTATTTTTAACATTTTGAGGAAGCTCCATACTTGCAAGCAATTATTGTACGTCAATCAACAATGCATTTCTTTTGCAAAATTGCTTTGAATGTTATAGAATTTTGCATTTCTATATAAATTTGAAAATCACTTCATAAATTTCTCCACAGTCTTTTTTAATGGTTTCCATTTCTCTGTTCTGATTTTGTAACTTTTCATTCATTCCAAACATACTTTTTTTTTTTTTTATTCAACATAGTCTTTTTAAAATTTATATGCTAATTCCAACATCTGGGTTATCTTGGTGTCCATCTCCATTATCTTTTCTCTGAAGAATGAGAACATACTAGCTTTTTTTTCCACATTGTGAAGTAGTTTAGGATGCACCCTAGAGATTGTAAGTGTTATGTTTGAGAGATTATGGATTCTGTAATGTCCTGAAGTACTTTTTCCCCCCATTTATTCTGCAATTTACTTAGCTGAAATCACACTGCAAAATCTGCCTTTGAATGGTGACTCAATTCTTGGTTGAGTTATTTCATCTTTAGGGGAAATGCTTGGAGTCTACTTCATAAAGACTTTGTTCTAGAAACCTGGACATAGTTCATAACCTCAATTTGGGTGTGTTCTCCTTTTCTTGTGTTTTCTTGTACAGTGTGTGCTCTCACTTACTATCAGTTGTGGCTGTCCCAAACTTTTTCTTCTGGTCTACCTTTCAAATCAGTAACACAATGCATTTTCTACTGAAGTTTTGGCTATGATTCATGCAACCATTTTGAACTTCCTTCAGTCTAATAGTTAGAGTAAATGAGAGACTTTATTTATTCATGTTATTCATTTTTTCTACTGTAGACTAACTTACAGAATCTATTCATTTGGGGTCTTTGGGTAGTCTTTTTTTTTTTTTTTTTCCTTTCTTTTACATTTGTTCCAGAGTTTATATTTTCATCTGTAGTGGATCATTCAGAAAGGAGGTAGCTTGGACAAAATACCAGAAGTCAAATCTCTTTGGGAATTTAGGATTATAGGCAATGAATAATCTGTTTAGATGGCCACTTTTATGTATGCATGTACATATGTATGTATGTACATGCCTTTCTTTATGTAGATTATATACTCTCTAGATCAATCCATGTTGTTGCAAATGTTAAGATTTCATTCTTTTTGTGGATTAGTGATATTCCATTCTGTGTGTGTACCACTTCTCCTTTATCCATTCATTTATCAATGGACAATTGTGTTGCTTCCATAATTGGTTATTATATATAATGCTGCAATAAACATAAGGGAGTATGTATCTTTTTGAATGTATCTTTTTGAATTAGTGGTTTTGTATTCTTTGCATTTTTGTATTCTTTGAGTAAATACCCAGTAGTGGAATTATGGTAATTCTATTTTCAGCTTTTTGGGGAACCTCCATACTATCTTCTGGTGGCTATATCAGTTTGCATTTCCACCAATAATGCATAAAGGTTCCTTTTTCTCCACATTCTTGCCAACACTTGTTTCTTCTGCTTTTGATTTTAGCCATTCTGACATGTGTTAGGTGCTATCTCATTGTAGTTTTTATTTGCATTTTATTTGCATTTCCCTGATGGTTAGTGATGTTGAGGATCTTTTCATGTGTCTGTTGGATATTTGTATGTCTTCTTTGAAGAAATGTTGATTCACATCTTCTGCCCATTTTTTAATTGGATTATCTGGTTTTTGGCATTGAGTTTTATGAATTATTTATATATATGTATACAGATTATCTTATATATATATATATATAATTTAAATTCAATTAATTAACATTTTGTATATTATTAGCTTCAAGGCAGAGGTCAGTGATTCATTATTCTTATATAATACACAGAACTCATTATATCATGTACCTTCCTTAATGTCCACGCTGTTACCCCATCCACCCACCCCCACCCCTCCAGCAGCCATCAGTTTGTTTCTTGTGATTAAGGGTCTCTTGTGATTTGTCTCCCTCTCTGATTTCTTCTTGTTTTACTTTTCCCACTCTTCTCCTACAATACTGTTTTGTTTCTTACATTCTGCATATCAGTGAGATCATATGATAACTGTCTTCTCTGACTTATTTCACTTAACATCATACCTTCTAGTTCTATCTACATCATTGCAAATGGCAAGATTTCATTTTTTATGGCTGAATAGTATTCCGTTGTGTGTTGGACATCTGGGGTCTTTCCATAGTTTGGATATTGTGGACATTGCTGCTATAAACACTGGGGTGCAGGTGCCCCTTAGTATCGTGACATTTGTGATCTTTACTAGGGTAAATCCCTAGTAGTGCAATTTCTTGGTTGTAGGATAACATTATTTTCAACTTTTGGAGGAACTTCCACACTGTTTTACAGAGTCACTATACCAATTTGCATTCCTACCAACAATGTAGAAGGGTTTCCCATTCTCCACATCATCACAAACATCTGTCTTTCCTGACTTATTAATTTTAGCCATTCTAACTGGTGTGAGGTGGTAGGTATCTCAGTATGGTTTCTATTTATATTTCCCTGATGGTGAGTAATGTTGGCATTATTTCATGTACATGTACATATGTCTACTTTGGAGAAATGTCTGTTCATGTCTTCTGGCCATTTCTTAATTGGATTGTTTGTTCTTCGGTTGTTGAGTTTGATAAATTATTTACAGATTTTGGATACTAGCCCTTTATCTGATAAACATTTGCAAATATCTTCTCCAATTCTGTCAGTTTTCTTTTGGTTTTGTTGACTGTTTCCTTTGTTATGCTAAAGTTTTTATCTTGATTAAGTCTCAATAGTTCAGTTTTTCCTTTATTTCCCTTCCCTTGGAGAACTGTCTAGCAAGATGTTGCTGTGGCTGAGGTTGCAGAGGTTGTTGCTTATGTTCTCCTCTAGAATTCTGATGGATTCCTGTCTCACATTTAGGTCTTTCATCCATTTTGAGGCTATTTTTATGTATGGTGTAAAAAATGTTCCAGTTTCATTCTTCTGCATGTGGCTGTCCAAGTTTCCCAATACCATTTGTTGAGGAGACTGTCTTTTTTCCACTAAAAATTCTTTTCTGCTTTGTCAAGATTAGTTGACCATAGAATTGAGGGTCCATTTCTGGGTACTCTGTTGTGTTCCATTTATATATGTGTCTGGTTTTGTACTAACACTTTACTATCTTGACAATTACAACCTTGTAATACAGCTTGAAGACCGGAAGTGTGATGCCACAATTCTGGTTTTCTTTTTCAACATTCCTTTGGCTATCTGGGACCCTTTCTGGTTCCATAAAATTTTTACAGTTGTTTGTTACAGTTACAGTGGATAATGTTGACAGTATTTTGATAGGGATTGCAATGAATGTGTAGATTGCTTTAGGTAGCCTAGACATTTTAACAATACTTACTCTTCCAATCTATGAACATGGAATGTTTTTCCATTTTGTGTCTTCCTCAATTTCTTTCATACGTTTTGTATAGGTTTTGGAATACATGTCCATTACCTCTTTGGTTAGGTGTATTCGTAGGTATCTCATGCTTTTTGGTGCAGTTGTAAATTATATCAATTCCTTGCTTTCTCTTTCTTCTGTCCCATTGTTAGTGCATAGAAATGCAACTGACTTCTGTGCATTGATTTTATGTCCTACCACTTTGCTGAATTCCTGTATGAGTTCTAGCAATTTTTGAGTGAAGTCTTTCGGTTATCCAACATAGAATATCAAGTCATCTGCAAAGAGTGAAAGTTTAACTTTTTCTTTGCTGATTTGGATGTTATTTATTTATTTATTTATTTTGTCTGATTGCTGAGGCTAGTACTTCTAGTACTATGTTGAACAACAGTGGTGTTAGTGAACATCCTTGTCATATTCCTGACTTTAGGGGAAAAGCTCTCAGTTTTTCCCTTTGAGGATGATATTTGCTATAGGTTTTTCATAGATGGCTTTTATGATATTGAGGTATGTACTCTCTATTCCTACCCTGTGAAGAGTTTTAATCAAGAAAGAATGCTGTACCTTGTCAAATGTTTTTTTTTTTTTTCTGCATATATTGAGAGGATCATATGGTTGTTGTCCTTTCTTTTATTAATGTAATGTCTCACATTGGTTGATTTGTGGATGTTGAGAGGATCAACATCTGATAAACATTTATTGAGAGGATCATATGGTTGTTGTCCTTTCTTTTATTAATGTAATGTCTCACATTGGTTGATTTGTGGATGTCGAACCACCCATGAAGCCCGAGAATAAATTCCAATTAGTCGTGGTAAATAATCCTTTTAATGTACTATTGAGTCTTAATGTACTATTGGATCCTGTTTAATGTACTGTTCGCTAGTATCTTGGTGAGAATTTTGGTATCCATGTTCATCAGGGATATTGGTCTAATTCTCCTTTTTGGTAGGGTATTTGTCTGATTTTGTGATTAATTTAATGCTGGTCTCATAGAAACAGTGTGGAAATTCTCCTTCCCTTTTTATTTTTTGAGAGCTTCAGAAGAATAGGTATTAATTCTTCTTTAAATGTTTGGCAGAATTCCCCTTGAAAGCCATCCAGCCCTGGACTCTTGTTCCTTGAGAGAGTTCTGATTACTGCTTCAATTTCCTTGCTGGTTATTTGCCTGTTCAGGTGTTTCATTTCTTCCTGGTTCAGTTTTGGTAGTTTATGTCTCTAAGATTGCATCCATTTCCTCCAGATTGTCTAATTTTTTTCATATAATTGTTTATGTTTCTTCAGTGTTGGTTATGATCTCTTGTCTTTCATTCATAATTTTATTATTTTTATTTTGTTAAAGATTTTATTTGTTTATTTGAGACAGAGAGAGTGAGCAAGTGAGACAGAGTGAGAGGCAGGAGCAGAGGAGGAACAGATGGAGATGATGTAGCAGACTCCCCGCTGAGGAGGGAGCCTATTGTGAGTCTTGATTCGAGACTGGATCATGACCTGAGCCAAAGGTAGACACTTAACCTATTGAACCACCAAGGTACACCTCATTACTTTATTTATCTGGGTCCTTTCTCTTTTCTTTTAGAAAAGTCTGGCCAGGGGTTTATTGTTATTAATTCTTTCAAAGAATGAGTTCCTTATTTCTTTGATCTGTGCTACTGTTCTTTAGGTTTCTAGTTCATTGATTTCTGCTCTAATATTTATTAATATTAATAAATCTTTGTGAATAATCTATTAATTCTTTCCTCCTCATGGGTTTAGGCTTTATTTTCTGTTCTTTCTCCCGTTCCTTCAGGTGTAAGGTCCAGTTGTGTATTTGAGACGTTTCTTGTTTTTTGAGAAGGGCTTGTATTGCTATATACTCCCCTCTTAGGAGTGCCTTTGTATCATCCAAAAGGTCCTGAATAGTTGTGCTTTCATTTTCATCAGTTTCCATGAATTTTCTTAGTTCTTCTTTAATTTCCTGATTGACCTATTCATTCTTTATTAGGATGATCTTTAGTCTCCATGTATTCAAGTTCTTTCCCAATTTCCGCTTGTGACTGTGTCCTTGTTTGGAAACATTGTGGTCTGAATACATGCAGAGAATGTTCCTAGTCTTTTGGTACCAGTTGAGACCTGATTTTTGACCCAGTATATGATCTATTCTAGAGAATGTTTCATGTACACTTGAGAAGGATGTGTATTCTATTGCTTTAGGATGGGATGCTCTGAATATACCTGTGAAATCCATCAGCTCCAGTGTGTCATTCAAAGCTGTTGTTTCCTTGTTGATTTTCTGCTTAGATGATCAGTCTACTGCAATGAGTGGGGTGCTAAAGTCCCCTACTATTGTATTTTATCCATGCATTTCTTTAGTTTTGTTATTAATTGGTTTATATAATTGGCTGCTCCAATGTTAAGTGCATAAATATTTACAATTCTTAGATCTTCTTATTGGATAGATTCTTTAATTATGATATAATGTCCTTCCTTATCTCTTATTGCAGTTTTGGTTTAAAATATAATTTGCCTGATGTAAGGATTACCACCCCAGCTCTCTTTTGATGTCCATTAACATGATAAATAATTTCTAACTCCCTCACTTTCAATCTGGAGGTGTCTTTGGGTCTAAAAAGAGTCTTTTGAAGACATTATATCAATGGGCCTTTCTTTTTTATCCAATCTAATAACCTGTGTCTTTTGATTGGCACCTTTAGCCCATTTACATTCAGGGTAACTATGGAAAGATATGAATTTAGAGTCATTGCATTACCTGTAAATTCACTATTTCTGTATATTATCTCTTTTCCTTTCTGGTCTATGTTACCTTTGGGCTCTCCATTTGAAGTTTCTCCTTTAATATTTCTTGCAGGGCTGGTTTAGTGATCACAAATTCTTTTAGTTTCTCTTCATTCTGGAAACTTTTTATCACTCCTATTTTGAATGATAGCCTTGCTGGATAAAGTATTCTTGGCTTCATATTTTTCTCATTTGGCCCCTGAACATATCCTGCCAGTCCTTTTTGGCCTGCCTGGTCTCTGTGGATAGGTCTAACAGTCTAATATTTCTAGCCTTGTAGGTTGTGGACCTTTCATCCCAAGCTCTCAGAATTTTCTCTCTGTCTCTGAGATTTGCTAACTTCACTATTATATGTCCAGGTATTGACCTATTTTTACTGATTTTTGAGAGGGATTCTCTATGCCTCTGAACTTGAATGGCTGTTTCCTTCCCCAGATTAGGGACATTCTCAGCTATAATTTGTTCCAATATACCTTCTTCCTGGATCTCTCTTCTTTTTTCCTCTTCTTCTGGAACCCCAATGATTCTAATATTATTCTGCTTTATGGTATCATTTATCTCTCAGACTTGCCCCTCATGATCCAGGAATTGTTTATCTTTCTCTTCCTCAGCTTCTTTATTCCCCATCATTTATCTTCTATGTCACTAATTCCCTCTTCCGCTTCATTTATCCTAGCAGTTAGAGCCTTCATTTTTTATTGTATCAAATCAATAGCCTTTTTTATTTCAACTTGATAAGGTTTTAGTTATTTTGTTTCTCTAAAAAGGATTTCTCTAGTGTCTTCTATGCTCTTTTCAAGTCTATAAACTCTAGTTTTTCTGAACTCTAGTTCCAACATCTTACTTATATCCATTACAGATTAGGTCCCTGGCAGTCAATACTGTCTCTTATTCTTCTTTTCAAGGTGAGTTTTTCTGTCTTGTCATTCTTATTGAAAGTGGTTGCTTTTCTATTTGTAGAATTTCAATAATTCTTTTCTTAGTTCTCTGGTTGAGTTTGCAGGTGTTCAGAATGAATTGATAGCTATCTAGCTAAATTTCTGAGACCAGACTAAACCAAGATCTCTTACTCCTCTTCCATTATGGACTGAAAGCAATTCTTTATATATTTTTGATATTAAATCTTTACCAGATATATCATTCGCAAATATCTTCTCCCAATCTGTAGGTTTTTTTGTTTTGTTTTGTTGATTATTTCCTTTGCTATGCGGATGATTTTTTATTTTGATAAAATGATCTTAATAGTTTTGTTGTTGTTGTTGTTGTTGTTGTTCATTTGCTTTCATTGTTCCCTTGCCTCAGGAGACATATCTAGAAAAATGTGCTATAGCTGATATCAAAGAAATTACTGCTTGTGCTCTTATCTAGGTTTTTTAATGGCTCCAGTTCTCACATTTCATGCTTTAATACAAAGTCATAAAAATTAAAATGTCCATCTCTCTCACAATATTGACTAAACCCTGAAACTGGAATATGATTAGACAATCATTGTATTGGAAAGTGGAAAGATTGTGTGTGTTTTGCTTCCTTCCCCATATTGACTCATAGAAGTCTGATTTAATTGTTCCTTAAAGTACATGATTTTTTTCACAGTTTCTTTATCAGAAGTTATTACACCAAACCATAGGTACTTGTCACAGGTCTATATTCCTTAGTAAGTTGTAAGTCCTTTGAAAGGCATATTGTTAATTACCTTTGTATCTGCCATGTGTACAGGTTACCTTTGACACAATAGACCTGAATAAATACTTAAAGAATGTGTAAATGAATAAATATAGTAAATTTCTAATAAGGGTGCTTCTATGTTATTTTTGAAACAAAAATGGAATTATTCTGGTTTAAAATATTATCTATAATGAAACATACATAATTAACATTCACTTCTAAACAATATAATGAATTTGTACATACATAAAAGTAACAATCCCTTGGACAATTAAAAAGCCCTAGGTAAAACTGACCATACAATCGTAAAAAGGAAATGAAATTTTTTTCTTTTTGTTTTAAGAAGATTTTAATGTCTTGCCTCCTCCCTCCCTAACAGAAAGATATATAGATGATAGATAGATAAATGGTATACATAGATAGATGATGATAGATGATAGATAGTTAGATAAATAATATATGGATAGAAAAAAAAAAAGCAAATATGGGAAATTTTGAAAGCACATTTGCTTCTAACTTTTGTTCCATGGCTCCACCTATTCAACAGAACCACATTCTGATCTCATTCTTTCATTTTTACTGAGAAAATAAATTGATATAGTGGAGGCAGTCAATGAGCTGTTCAGGAAGACATATTATTAATTTTCTTAAATGAAGCTGCTAAAGCTAATAAGATCAATCATTTTATATAAAATAACTTTACACTTTCTCTAAGTCATTAAAATTGTATCAAGAAAGAAAAATGGAACTGGATAAATTAATAGAACAAATACTGTTTAGAAGAAAGCGACAGAAAATGAATTTTATCTGATTTATATGTGGAATATTGTCATAAACTGTGTTCTTTAGAAGAAGATGCTGAGGTAGTGCATGATGTGAAAAAATATTTTACAGATTCCAAATTCTGTGAAAAGAAGCAGGACAAATTACTGAAAAATAAATAAATAATAAAATCATTCAAAAGCAAAATGAAGAAAATAATTTAAATTTTGAATTATAATAAAAATAAAATTTGACTTATTTTATTAATTCCATGCTATGTTCTTTTTGAAAGCTTATAGTTTGGAAATTAAATATCAAAATGTTTTGTTGAAAACCCAACTTACCTTAGTATTAAATATTAACTGATTAATATAAATTAATTTATAATTAATATTCATTCCAAAGAAATGCTCTGTTTATGGCTTACACTAACCATTTACTAACATAACTTTAGACATTATAATTGCTAACATGTAATTTAGTTGAGAGGATTAATAAATTATAAATCTATTTAAGTAGGTATTAATACATGTATCAAAAAGTAAATAGTTTTACTTTATATATGAAATTGATAAGTGGAATTGAGTTCAACAGATATATATAGTTAGAATAGCAACAATAAAAATCCTCTGAAGAACACTGCAACATAATTAAATATTTTAGTGTTAAAAACAGGAGCTCAAACTTCTCAATTATGCTCACAGATAATTTACTTCCTACACTGTGTCAGTGTTTTTACTTTAGGACCCGAGGGCTGTTACTAATTCTTGTTAATACATAAAAAGTAGCACACAAGAGACACCTTTAAACTCATCTTTGCATAAGTTATAGTTTAGTTGGCTTGATTCCTTACATTTTGTTTTTCTTTTACTGAAATCATGTCTTCCCTTGCTTCTGGGTTATTTCCAACTGTGTTCTGCAGCTGTTGGTTCAATTCATGATAAACAGTTGATTACACAGATCATAGAACAAGTTAATCAGTCTGGGACTTTGGTAATGAAAAATAAAGCTTCAGCAAGTTAATATATCAGTCTTAAGTAGAGAAGATATCTAAAACTAATTAAACACTGGTCCCAGTGACAGTGATTTAAGCTCTAGTCCTGAAACCTTTATATTCCTTAGTACCACAGCTTTCATAATGGTAGTGTCAAGTTACAATTTCATCTTTTGAATCAGTATAATTGATCAGTATGAGACAACTACCTTATAAAAATGACCTTGAAATCAAAGTTTATAAAAAGTACAGTATCTTATACAAGAATCCACATTATGTGACCCAATACTTTCCTTTGTCCTAGGTTGCTAATTACTAATAATTTCCATGGGAAGATAAGTTTTTTTTTAAGATTTATTTACTTATTGGGCACCTGGGTGGCTCAGTGGGTTAAGCCGCTGCCTTCGGCTCAGGTCATGATCTCAGGGTCCTGGGATCGAGTCCCACATCAGGCTCTCTGCTCAGCAGGGAACCTGCTTCCCTCTCTCTCTCTCTCTCTCTCTGCCTGCCTATCTGTCTACTTGTGATCTCTCTCTGTCAAATAAATAAATAAAATCTTTAAAAAAAAAAAGATTTATTTACTTATCTATTCATTTTTTATTTTTATTTTTTAAAAGACTTTATTTGTTCATCTGAAACAGAGAGATGCAGACAGAGAAAGAGAGAGAGCGAGCATGAATGAGCAGGGGAAGAAGCAAAGGGAAAGGGAGAAGGAGACTTCCTGCTGAGCTGGGAGCTTGACATAGGGCTTAATCCCAGGACCTGGAAATCATGAGCTAGGCTGAAGGCAGCCGCTTAACCATCTGAGACACTCAGGTGCCCCAGATTTATTTATTTGAGAGAGAGAGGGGAAGAGAGAGAGAACATATGAGCAGGGAAGGGGCAGAGGGAGACAGAGAATCTCAAGCAGACTCCCCACTAAACTGGAAGTGGGGCTCAATCCCAGGACCCAAATCCCCAGACCCTGAGATCATGACCGGAGCCAAAAGTAAGAGTCAGACACTTAACCGACTAAGGCACCAAGGCACCCAGGAGGATAAGTTCTAAGAACTATTAAACTCAGTTTTAGGGAATGTTTAGTACCAATTTTCTCTGTCATTTTTACGAGAAAAAATAAACTTTTATAGAATCCCCAGATTTAGGCTTCTGTAAAGCATATCTTCCAGAAGAACTATCGATGTTTAACTCTTCTTGCAGTAGAGACAAAGAAGAAAGAACATGGAAATTTGTGTTAACTAGATTTGTATCTGCTATAAACAGAATTATTTCTATGACAAATTATTTTGAGGCACCTACATCTAACTTAAGTATTCTATAGGTACAAGAAATCCAAAGTTGCAAATTCAACTCAAAATATCTTTGAAGCCAAGCCACATAATGTCTTCCAATGTAATGTTTATGTTCCCATTTGATGATTTTTATTCTTCTTCACATATTTTATATTTTTCTTATGTTATACGGAAGGCCAAATATTGTCTAGTGTCTAAGATATGTGGAGATAGTGAATATCTAGGTACAAATTTTAAATACTGAAAAAGTGGAATCTGATAAATCTGCTTATGTGTCAGAATATTTAACTGGTTATTCAGCTGTGGTTAGAGACAAGAAAATATGTTAACATGGATGAAAGGTTACAAGCCTATTAGATTTGGTGTTATTTTCCTGTTAGAGATTACTAGCAATGATTGCCCATACCTCTATGTCTCTCTCCTTTAAGCTCAAAATCAATTGAGAAATCAAACATTGGGGCAAAGAGAAGTGTATCAAAGTGTTGGTATTAATGCCAACAAAGAATGGACTGGAAATTGTGGATTAGATATAGATCATAGTCAAATATTCTTATAATCTCCATAAATAATTAAATAATTGAAACTTGGGCAATCCAACCCACAGAGATTTTACATCTAAAGTGAAGATACACTCATTATTATTATTCTTGTCTTCCATTACTTAGAATAGAGAGGAAAATGGACTTCCAGATTTATCTCTAGAAGGGACCAAAAAGTGGCACACAAGTCATATAGAAGTAACAGAGTAGATCCACCAGTTTTTCATATGCAAGGTACACAGAGAACAGCGAAAGAGCAAAAAAGGAGAGAATGAAGACAGGGAGAGATTTTTTAAATCTTAATCAGTCAACCCATTCTGTCCTGGATTAGAGTGATTAAGACAATGTAAAAAATCATTCTTTATAACACAAGTGTTAGACCAGAAGACTAACCAATTACACCAAAGAAAATAAAATTAGGTAAGGCCAAGTTTAGACTAAGGCCAGTAAACTTGACAGTCAAGAATTGTGTGAGTCATAGGAGGTGGGATTATGTAGAAAGTAACTATTCAACTTTAACTAGTGTTTGTGTAGGGTGGGAGTACAGCTTCCTTTGTAAACTCAGAAGATGCCCATCAAGGTGTTCAGCACATTCTCCTACTCTAATCAACAAAGTCAAACATTATTGTCCCCTTGAAATAAAGGTTCTATAGCACCTTAGTGGTATGTTGAAAACAAGAGTATGTTTAGAGTTAGGAAGTTGTAGTAACAGTGAAACCAGAAATGAAAGAGTAGCTTTAAAAGATAGGAAGAAGAAATTTCTAAAACAAATGTAAAACTATACCAATCTTGTAAATTTGAAACAAAAATTTTTCATAATCACCTACAAAATCCTCCAGAAAATATTTTTAAAGTAACATTCCCTAATATTAATTATTTTTAATTTGCTTATATCTTAGGGAGCTATTCAGATTATTAAATTACCAAATTCCTCAGGACTTTAAGATTTCTAAGAATTGCACTTGTTGAACTAGAAATTTTAGAAATTTGAACTTTAGAACAGTGAAGATTAATTTAAAAAAAAAAAAGGCAAGGAAGAGGTTTTCTCCTTGTAAATCATTTGGACATTAATGAATGAATAGTTATTAGTACAAGAACCTACATCAATCATGTCACATCTAACTAGTGACTGCCAATCTGCATTAAGGATGTCCCCAATATAGTTTGTTATCTTGAATGTTGATCAGCCTTTATGTGTTGTCTTGATCCCAAATCAATTTTGTTAAAGCAGAATTGATTTTGGATTTGCCTTTATATAAAAGAAACATGAGATTAGTTTCAGTGAATAATCCTGCCTTTCCACATGTCATTCTGAGATGAAGGCAGATCTCTTATTAAAACCATGCCAAATCTTAGAGCAATCAATATTTAATTTTTAAGGCTTTACTTTAACCAAAGTTGAAAATGAGATTTTATTGTTTTCTTTTCTTTTTTTAAAGAAATGTTTGTTTGATTGATTTTTAAATTTATTTTTTAATTGATTGTTAATTCCTAATGGCATAGAATTAGCTGTGAATTTTTTTTAAGCAAAGATTTGATTTATTGAGGCTTTTTTTACTTTCAACCTCTAAATTTTCCATTTAAGATTATGCTTGAAAACATGCAGATTTACCTATTAGTTAAATATAATGAGCATTCAGTTCTACTGTACTTTGAATATTCAAGTAACACAATGTATACAGTTAAAATGGTAAACTGAAAAAATGCAACATATGTAACGAAGATTAAGAACTTTACCATGCATATAGATTTAATAAGTAGTTAAAAAAAAAAGAATAAACACATTAATTGAACATGGAAAGAGGGGCCAAACAGAAAATTCACAAGAGAAATAATTGCTGCTAAAGTATGGAGCTCTTGATATGGGACAAAAACTGTACTAATCACTTTAATCTGAATTGTTTCATGTAATTCTCAAATAATCTATTATAAGTATTAGAAATAATACATGATACATTATTGATATTATTGCCATCTCTGGTATCCATAAGAGTATAAATCATATGACTGCAAATAGGTAATATATTTTGCTTTTCATAAGGTAATTTAAAAAAGGACACAAATATTTTTTTCACACATCCAACTAACAAAACACAAAAGTAACCAAACCTCATTTAAAGGTAAATCCACATATGGGGAAAATATCCCTTCATAGTTATTGTTTCTGGACTCCATTTTGAATAAGTAGTAAAAGATGGGTAGAATGTGTACATATAACACTCATAAAATAGTTGTCAAAGCAAGGGACTTTATTTGCAGGCAAAAATATAGTACCTATGAAAATGTTAAAACTGAGATATTTACATATTTTTAACATGAAAAGCATAGACTTGAGATATCCTCTACTTAGCAGAACCTTCTCTGAGCATACGAGAGAGTTTATGCTGCTGTCCTTCTCTGTACAGAGAATATTTTATTGATTAAAATATCATGATCTACAGAGAAGAGTCAATTACCCATAAAATGAAAGTTTGAAGAATATTGCTGCCAATTTTATAAAGAAATAATTAGACCATGTAATAGACTCCTAAAATATAGAGACCAAAAATAATCATTAGACCCCTCTCAGAAAAAAAGCATTTTTTCAGAAAAATAACTGTGAGATAATTTTAAAGACATCTATGGTTAAGGAAATGATTCAAGTGAATTACTATGTGCCATGATCAATTATTTTGCTTATATTGTTTGGTGATCAGAAAATAAACATGAAGAATTATTACAAATATCTTTTCACTAAACTTATAGATGTATGATATCACTATTTTTTAAAAGAATTTAAGTTTTAAAAAATAATTTGAGTAGAAATATTATATAAGTATACTAGAATGTGAAAACAATCATTGGTAACTAAAATAAACATCTAAAATATAACTTAAGTTATGCTTAATGCTGCCTTTCACTGTGAGAAGTATTTTGGATTGGATGATTTGTTGTAGTTACCATTTCACCCAATAATGATGATATGTTCCTGTCAGTCTGGAGTAAATTAGATGGGAGGGTTGATGTATGCAACCTGGCATGAGGAGTACACAATAAACCTTTGTAAGATTATACAACCTATCATCACAGTTCATTTACAAGTGTGTTTAAAAACATGTTCCTATGTAAACTAGCTATTGGATAGCACACTGTAAAACTGTTTTATTTTTGTGTTGCACCAACCCATTCCAGGAGAACAACTGGTGTTCATTGGCCAATAGAAAACATTAATTATTCATTTTTCGAAATTGTAATAAATTATCCTAGAAAAGATTGAGGTCAGGTATGTTATATATAACAATAATAACTTGTATCTGTGGGACATTATACAGTTTCCACATTTTACCTTCACACTCTTTGATTAGACTCTTAAAATTCTGTAGACAGAATATATTTGACTCATCATCCTTTGCAAAAAAGGAAATTGAGATGGAATTTAAATGATTTTGTCAAAATCAACCTTGAACTGGATTTTAGTTTAGGTCTTTTGTCTAATTCATTGCTTTTGTCTTTACAACACATGATCTCTCATTGTTCCCTCACAGTTAAATAGAGGAAGTTTTCAAAATTTCTAACACCTAAGTTATAGTCTTTAAATTTGTGATTGATGGTTTCATCATGCAGACAATAATTTCCCATTAGAACATGGATGGATAACAACTGCAATTAAGATTCTTTTTATGGTCTCTTGAGATTCCCTAGGTGTCTCATTTCATTAGTGTATTTACAGCTACCTAAAATACTTACAACAATGGAATTTTGAGAGTTATACATCCCTGGGATTGACATACAATATGTTTTCAAAGTTTGACATTTTAACATAATTTCTTGACGATAGTGCCATTATATTTAAGAATAAAATAATGAATGGCACAACTATTGTTATCAAGATGAATTATTGTTCCAAAAGCCCTTTCCTTTACTTATCCTTTGCCCATCTTTAGGAAAACTTGAACTATAATCACAGGGTCAGCCCTGTCATGGTTCCAGGACTAACTCGATCACCTGCAGAAGAGATTTAGCAATGTCCAATATTCTGGAACTTGATTTTAAAATATTATTTTTAGCATCATAATGTCCTGCTTATAATTTGCCTTGAATTGTATGACTTAGGTGTGATTATGTGGTTTTCACTGCATTTTCCTATCCTGGACCTAGAAGTTGTTGTTTCTGTTAATTTTTTTCCTTTGTAACCTATCTAATTTTTCAGAATTCTCTTGATTATTTAAGTTACCTTTCTAGAAGGTTATATAAAGTTCTGGGAGAGAATCTCTCTCCAGAGTAAACAGATGAAGATAGATACAGATATAGATGATATAGATAGATGAATAAAACTGACATGTGCTTGTGTGAAGTATGTGTAATGAAACCATTTAAATGATATGATAATGGAATAAGGCTCCATTTCAATGATGAGAGCAGTAAATTGTTTATTGTCTAACTTACTGCCTCACATGGCAGGTGTTGTTCTACATACTTCACACAGAGTAGACATTTTAGTATCCCCAGTAACGTGACAAATATAAGTGTTATGACTCTGAATTTTCAGAAAGGAAATGGAGGTTAAGTAAACCAGAAATGTTACATTTCTAATAAGTTGCAGAGCTGTGATTTGGAGCCAAGTAGTCTGACTCAGAGTCAATGAATGTCTTTATTCCTATTCTGTATAAATTCTAATCTGAGGGGCCCCTGAGTGGCTCAGTAAGTTAAGTGCCTGCCTTAGCCTCAGGTCATGATCCCAGGGTGCTGGGATCAAGCTCTGCTTTGGGCTCCCTGCTCAGCGGGGAGTCTGCTTCTCCCTCTCCACTTCCCCTGCCTGTGTTCCCTCCTTGTTATCTCTCTCTCCCTCTCTCAAATAAATAAATAAGATCTAAAAAAAAATTAAAAAAATAAAAATAAAGAAATTCTAACCTGAAAGCAACTATTTCTTTTCTCTATAAAGTGTATCCTATCAATAAGGATCAAAATTAGTACTCATTTCTGTAGTCTAGCTAGTTGTGCCTACCATGTGGTATAAGTCACCCTTCCTTTCCTTCAATTCGGAGATTATTCATTCACTCATTTATTTATTAATGTATATCTTTCCTGAACTTAAATCTTCAAGTAATCAGAACTACCTCCTTTTAAAAAAAAAAGGTATGTTCACATTTATTACATGACATTTCTTTTGAAATTGTCACACTCCTTTTATCAACACAACTTAAATTAAACCTAACAAAACTATGTGATAGACAAATTAGAAACTAATCTCTGCATTCATCCTGATTCAGATTTAAGTATAAACTATAACTTTCCCCCCTTTATTGCTGTGTAAACATTATTTTACAAATTTATGGGTACATTCTATCCTATTACACATGGGACAACTTTTTAAACATCTTTTCTTTTTCTCTGGCTTCTATTATGACTATCTTGAATAATGATTTATGAACATTGAAGAAATCTACACCATGCATATAGAAGTCATGTTCTCTTCATAGCATATCATTGCAATCTATAATTATTCATTATGACACCTTCATTATCCAAAATGATTTCAGTGAAAAGTGTTGTGCTATGGATACTTGACATCCCCAGTTGATTCTGAAGGTCAATCTCCTTTGTTTTTCATAGAACACTTTATAACAAGTATTAGAAGGTTTACTAAACATAATTTTATCTTTCTGTGATAACTAAGAATCTGTAACAGTAGTGTCTGATATAACCCATGATATCATGTTGTGATGTCTTCAGATATACTGAACCGCTGTCCCTGTGCTCAGCTTTTCATTTCATTCAAAGCCTCAGGTCATTTGTGTACCTTTAACAGTTTCTCCTTGGGACTCTTTGAGATCTCTAGTGTTTCTTTATCCTGGTCAGCACTGTGGTTTAGTGCCCTGTTCAAGAACCTTAATTGTTCTAGTCAGCACGCTTCTCTTTTTCTTCTCTATTGTATACTTTTTTTTTTTTTTTTTTTTTTTTTTACTAATTTCCAAGTCCTTCTGTACTAAATGTGAATCTGATGGACAAATTTTGAGTCTGTGTGTTTAAGTTAACACTTAATAAAGCTAGAATGATGAGCAGGTTGTGAAGACATTTCAGAGCTATGAGCTACATAAAATTACCAAGTAGTGATTTAACTGCTTTTCCCTTCTGCCTTCTTGCTCCCTTTGCACTTTGCTACAAATAACACCTAACCCAGCAGGACAATCCCTTGATTTGGAGACATTCTTGTCCATGACTCTAAACCACTAGTTTTGGTCTATAAGTATGGAGACAACATAGTGTGGTGGTTAGACCCATAAACTCTGGAGCAAAGTTCCTTGAGTTTGAAGCTCAATTTTCCCACTTATTGTTTGACTTCGGAAGAATATTTTTGTCTCAGTTTCCCAGGTCTATAAACTGGGGGGTGATGATTAGGATAATGTTAACTCACTTATAGCGTGACTGGGTTTAAAATAGTTTAACCATGATAAGGAATTTTAAGAATCATTAGCACAATTAAGGACTGCGAGTACTGGGGATTATCGATAGCTCTATACTCATTCCACAGTCTCCTTTGCTGCATATTCTCTGTCCTTCATTTAAATGTTTATAATATTGGGAAGTCTGGGTGGCTCAGTGGGTTAAAGCCTCTGCCTTCGGCTCAGGTCATGATCCCAGCATCCTGGGATCGAGCCCCACATCGGGCTCTCTGCTCAGTGGGGAGCCTGCTTCCTCCTCTCTCTCTCTCTGCCTGCCTCTCTGCCTACTTGTGATCTGTCTGTCAAATAAATAAATAAATAAATAAAATATTTAAATGTTTATAGTATTTTAGAGTTACATTGGTGGACTCTTTTTCTTAATTTGTACATTCTTCCCTAGAAGACTTCATTAAGTATGATGAGTTTAAATGATATCTATGTACTTATGACTCTCACTGTTATTTTTAATGCTTGGTAGCACAGTTTATAGCAATTATTATCTTTTGTCTGTTCAATGATTTTTTCCTTTCCAACCCCATTTTTCTCCCTGACAATAAGCAATCATACAATTTGTTTAGTACACATTGTTATATTTTATAAAATGTTCATATATGTGTATTTCTAAATAAGTTACATTATGCTATACATCTCATTGTTTCTAAATTTTCCCATTTTTTCCCTACTGAATTCTATGCTTAAGAGCTATGCTTATTGATCTGTGTACATCTAGTTTGTTACTTCACCTTGTTCCAATGTGTGTATCTACCATTTGCATCTAACCACACTCTTATTTTTTTCTCCCCATGATGAACATTCATATCACCTCTAATTCACTGAACCTCTAAGTACATATGCAGTCAACATGCATGTATATATCTCTACAGATCACTGAAATAATTTATTTGGAATATGTAGGAGAAGAATTTCTGAGACATCATTTTGCAAATATGACTATATCATTTACATTCCCAAGATCAACATATGTTGTGAACAGCATCTGGCAATATCCAACTTTTTAACTTTTGCCAGTCTAATAGCTAAAAAGTGATATTTAGTCTTAATTTACATTTTCTGGTTGTTAAAGAGCTTGAGAATTTCTACATATGCTTCTGTGTCTTCTTTTAAGACATAATAGAAGTGTTAAAATATAAAGCTATCTATTAAGGAAAAAGAGAGTGCTCCAGCTTAATAGATGATTTGAACAACAATACTAAACATTTAATAATACCATATGTGTGTAAATGCAATATTAGGGGGTGTTGGGTGGCTCAGTCAGCCAATGCCGGTGTTGCCTTTGGCTTCATCCGTGGGCGAGGTAGCTTGAGCAGCATTGGAGATGCCAGCAATGAGTCAGCTCAGATCATGATCTCAGGGTCCTAGGATTCAGCCCTATGTCAGACTCTCTGCTCATCAGGGAGTCTGCTTCTCCCGCTCCCTCTCACATCTCTCTCTCTCTTTCTCAAATAAATAAATAATAAGTCTATTAAAGATGTGTAATATTCATTGTAAGACCTCTGCAAACTACCATTCTAAAAAAACAGAACAAAACAAAATAACAACCACAATAAAGAACTCTTAAGAAGACCTCTTGCCATAGGTCTCAGTTTGGTTGGAAAATGTGACTATTTCAATGAAAACTGATGCACATCTAGATATTCTCTGCAAATTACTTTTTATTACTCTTCTTCTTCCTCTATGGCTCAATATTGCAGATAAAGAAGTATATATTGTATCCAACTTAACAAGCTGGGTAACATTTCTGACTTCTACTGTAAAACATAATTCATTTCCCAGTAACTTTCTCATTCTTATTAATTACAAAATGAGAAGAAAACCTTAAACACTGTTCATCTTCCCATCAAAATATTTCACGATTTATTAGAAAAAGGAAAATAATAAAAGAAACCGTGATCTGAAGAAAACTAAGTGCTTGAGGTAGTCACTGAAATGCAAGTAAAGTAGGTAGATAAAAGATAATATTGGTCCCATTAATTCCTTCTCTCTCTCTCTCTTTTTTTTTTTTCACTTATCACCAGTTCTGCACTGATTCTTGTTTTCTTTTTTTCTTCCAATTTTATTTTCCAGCTCTAAAATAGTTCTTATTCTGTGCCATGAGGTTTAGCAATAAGAGACACATATGAAATAAAATTAGCTTTCAATTCAGTTTCAAGTGTACAAACAAAGCAATTTTTCCTAAATGTATTATCTTTATAAATTTATAGGATATTCATTGCTGTTTCAACTCAAAGGATAATGAAAAAAAAAATTTCTCTATCAGTTTTAACTCCCTAGGTTATTTCATTAAAGCCTCATGACTTTATATATCACCATTATGCTGAATAATCCCAAATTTTTGTGGCAGTCCTGATGGGTTCCCAGACCTTCACATTCATCCATCCAGCTGCCAAGTCCACATGCTTCCTTCATACATAACTGCCTTCTCAAACATAAGACATAAAACATAATCTTGGTTTCCTTCCTGCAACTCTGAACATTCTCCAGTCTTTAGCATTTTAGGAATTGACATTATCATCACTAATTTGCTCAGGTAAAAAATTCTAAGAATCATCTTGGATTTTCCTTGTCCCTTCAAGCACTTCATCCTGTCTTTAGGAAACTGTCCTCCAGTGGTATATAGAGAGGAGTGAATCATGCCAAGACCCAAGGAAGAGTAAGTGCATAGGTAAGGCTTGTTTTTTTTTTGTTTTTGTTTTTGTTTTTTGGTTATGTTCTGTTTACATAATGTAGCATAATAAGTGTCAAACGGTGTTCAAACAATAAATAATTGTTGCATGAACGGATTAGTTGATCAAACAAAATGTGAAAATATTTCTTAGCTTATTTAAAACTATGCCTTTGAAGATTGGTTTGTTCTCATGTGAAAAATATACAAAATATTTTAAAAGTTAATTTAGTGATTAGTTTAGTTCTGGTTTAGACTAAATGAATACTCTCTAGTATACTACCTAACTATATTAGGCTTCTTCATGACAATGACTGTGTCGCTCATTCTACTCTACACTTGAGATAATATCTGCCATTAACATGTTACTTGTTCAGTAGATGCTTACTGAATAAATTAATGGGCCAATGAATTACAATAGGTTTATTTAAAAGCTTTGTTCACAATTACACTTTCATTTAAACTATGTTTTTATTTAGTTAAGTAATTATAATAAATAGAACCATGGAATTATAGAACACAAAAGAATTTTAGGACTATGTAATTCAACATCCTTACTTTAGGGATAAGAAAACAGTGTTTCATAGAATTTGTTTCATTCTTAAGTCTTCATATTTACTTATTATCAGACCAGAAGAGAAGTGAGGCTTCCTAATTTCTGGACAAGAGTTGTTGCCAATATTTTGCCAATTTTTTTTTTTTTTTACAGAGCTATAAAAACAAAGATGTATGAATATTCAGGAATCTCTTCTGAATATTTGAAAATAGAGATCAGTGGTAACATAAACTACAGTGGGGGTGATTTGTTTGAAGCAGCTAAGAGATGCTAATTATCTGAAATTATCATTGCCTGTATTCATTATATTGAAAATGAATGCAGAAGATAAAAATGGATATAAAATTGAGCATCTGGGAGGAGAGTAATGGATGTTAGGCAGCTGAAAATAAATGAGTGCTTCAATGACCAAACTGATTCATTTTCATAGTGTGTACTAAAAATTAAAATGTTAACAATTAAAAAGTGTGGTCATAACCAGTATATAAGAAGAATTTAAATGGTTAAATGTGGGAAGCAGTTGGAATGTAGGAAGTGTAGGATATATCATTTTATATTTGTCATTGTTCTTCCTGCCCCAGCTCCGGGAATGGGGAACAGAAAGAAGGGCTAATAGGGCCCCATAATGAACTCAAAGTGGTTGTCTTCTTGTTAGCCTTCTTCTTAGAAGTGAATTCTTCCAGAACAGCTTCTAATTTTCCCTTCTCAAAACAATGGTTCCAGCATGTGTAACACCACCTCTAGTGTTGAGGAAAAACAAAATAATTTCCTGGAATGCAATCATTCAGACACACATAAACCTATGACTGTCAAAATAGGGAAGTCTAATCAGTGTTAAATGGGACTATTGGCCAACCATGGTGGTCCTGAATTTCAAACTAGAAATCTAAGATGTAATAAATAATTAGTTGCTAGTAGGGTAATAATTAGAGATATAGTGACATCTTTTCTCATTTGCATTTTTTCTAAAGGTTACATTTTTCCTAGTCAAAGCAAGATACATGGCTAAGTTTGAAATGACGGGGAATTTAGAGCATCACCATAGAAGTAAAAAATGAAAATACAGGGGCGCCTGAGTGGCTCAGTTTGTTAAGCCTCTGCCTTCAGTTCAGGTCATGATCTCAGGGTCCTGGGATCAAGCCTCACATTGGGCTCTCTGCTCAGCAGGCAGCCTGCTTTCCCTTCTATCTCTGTCTGCCTCTCTGCCTACTTGTGATCTCTCTTTCTGTGCCAAACAAATAAATAAAACCTTTTTAAAAAAATGAAAATATATATTAATAACATTCAGGTTCTGACATTCATATAAAATTTTGCTGTAAGGCAATATGGTTGAAAGACTGTGTAGAGAACAAGAGAAAGCAAGGTTTTTCTAGGTTGTTTTAAACATTAGAAATCAGGGCAAGAGAACTCAAATAGCATCTGTGATAGATATAGATGATAGATGATAGATGATAGATAGATGATAGATAGATAGATAGATAGATAGATAGATAGATAGATAGATGATAGGTAGATAGATAGATAATACACTTTTAGCACATGAAGGTGTTTGAAAGTTGAAACATTAAGCCTGACTCCTCTGTTCTTCATGCATTGTGGGGAAAGGAGTTGAGGACAAAGGCATAGGACTTTTTTTTTTTCCTTCAGCTGTATGAGAGGAAATGCGTTAGGTATGTTAAGTACAACCCAGAAATAAAGAGTTCTTGTTCATATTTGCATGCAGATTCTACAGTGAGATTACCTCACAAACTGCTCCTACCCCAGCATGGGGCAGTGGCCATGCCAAAGTCAACAAAGAGATAAAGCATGTTTGGGCAGAAAGAGCTAAAAATTTCAGTTTCCAGTGCTTAAGTGGGACTTGGAGGCACGGTACTAAGTTTAGTTAACGGGCTTGCCTTGGAGTCCATGGAGCAAGGCATGTAGTAAATCTGTAGCAGAGGCTTGGAAAACCAGCTAAACCAAGAGTTCATGCCGTGTATAGCAAATTCTGAAATGGCCTAAAATGCTAACAAGCATTTTATCAAGACCCATCTTAATGCAAATTGGACAATAATATCCACAATACCTAACAGTTGAGGGCGATTCTCCATGGTGTTTCTACATGTCTTAGAATAGGCTTTGTACTGGATTGTTTTGTTATGGATGTTTGTGCAGCAAACAATAGTTTGTGGAGTTTTGGAGGCTGGAGGTAGTGTCTCCATTTTGTGGCAGACAGTAAATTTGTTTACTAACCAACATTAATAAAGATAAAGAATGCCTCCCTTCCTCCTTTGTTCGTAATCCAGAGTTATAAAAATATCTCTCTTTGGACAAGAGGAAGACAAGGTTGCTGGCAATCTTCCTACAAGATTGGAGGTTTTCTGATCTCAGACCACCTCAGCTATGAAACACAGTCCCACGTGCACAGATGTGACTGAGACCCCTCTGTATCACCCCCGTGTGACTTGAGGAAGGAAAAGAACAGATACAGACATGAAACTCAAGCTGCTTATTGTGCTTTGAGTAATGCATGTCTAAATCCATTTGAGTGCATTGTTTCTTTCCTGACTGAAGCTATGGAAGAGTTGACTTAACGGCTTCCTGTGTCTTAGGGATTATTTAACTGTTTGACACTAACCAAGCCAGAAGACCAAACCTAGAAATGTAGAAGCTGCAAAATTTATCTACAAATGTTAATACAGCTAGTACCTATCATGCAGATATGAAATATCATAGAGACAAAGCAGTTAGCAGAAGTTTTACAGATCTGAGGACCCCCTTTTCTGCTACCTTGAGCTTTGCTACTGTCACGTCCTCCTCTAATCATGCTGTTACTGTGTAGTTTGGTAAAACATTATTGAGAAGGGCATGAATTGTAATATCTGAAAGACCTGGATTCAGAAGTCAGTTCTGGACTCCAACTACTATTGGCAAATTGCTTGATCTCTTGGACACTCACTGTTTTCATGTGTAAAATAGAGTTAAATAATGCATTTTTCACAGCATTATCATGAAGATAATTTATTTTAAAAGATTTTATTTATTTATTTGAGGGAGAAAGGCGGGGAGAGAGAGAATGAGCTGGGAGAGGGAGTGGGAGAAGATGAATGAGCAGGGAGCCCATCCTAGGGCTCAATTCCATAACCCTGAGCTCATGATCTGAAGGTAACCAGTTAACCAACTGAGCCACCCAGGTGCCCCGTGAAGAGCAAATTTTTTTTTTTTTAAGTTGAGATGCTTCACTAGTAGCCTCAGAGATGTTCTTTAAAATAAGTTTGAATTTTTTAAATAAATTTTTAACATATTAACTTAGCTGCCATTCTACTATATATGCTAAATTAAACAGAGTTTTCAATATTATATCACTGGTCTTCACTGTAATTCTATGAGGTAGGTGTTCTTAACTCCTATTTCACAGATAAGAAAATTGAATCTTTAAACATTAACTAACTTGTCAAACATTATCCAGTTAATAACCCTTGAAGTTGAGTTTGAACACAGGTCTCTATGTTGCAAAATCTATGCTTTCTCCATAAAAGCTTTACTAAACTACAGTATTGTAAAAAATGGCGGGGGGACACCTGAGTGGCTCCTGGGTAGTTCAGTGGGTTAAAGCCTCTGCCTTAGGCTCAGGTCATGATCCCAGGGTCCGGAGATCCAACCCGCATCAGGCTCTCTGCTCAGCAGGGAGACTGCTTCCCTTCCTCTCTCTCTGCTTGCCTCTCTGCCTACTTGAGATCTCTGTTTGTCAAATAAATAAATAAAATCTTTTCAAAAAATGTGAGAAATTGAGAAAAGAAAAATCACCCAAAATCTTACCAGATGATTACAGTAATCACTATTCTTTTAACAACTATTTGCATCATTTAATTATTATAAATACTTCTTTGATTTTTTTTTTTTTTTAGTCATCAAAATATCTATCTAGTTAGAAATGTTTTGGACCACATCATTTTTATTGATATGGAACTCTTATTTAACATTATATTTAACTTCAAAATGTTCATTTTTTTCAACTATGGAAGACATGATTTTCTGGAATTTATTTAGGAAAATTTAACTTTAATTTGCCAATTAAAATTAAAAAATGAAATCAGAAATTTATCCACAATGAATACTTCACCTGTTCTTTAGTGATTTAAAAAAGAAGCAACGTCAGTTTAGAGTAAATGGGAATGAAGAAAGAAATAATATACTCTCTGACATTAAAAAAAATCCTCTTATTCTAAGAAGATAAAATGAGTTAGTTCTTAGTAATAATTTTAAAAGACAGCTCATTTTAAAGGAGGGAAGAGAATAAAACCTACCTTTCTGGAGAATTTTTAAAATCAATAACCAAAATTATGGTGTTCTTCTCTCAAAATACAAACCAATCCCCATTAAACATGAGAACAAAAAAAAATGAGAACAAATATTTTGAAAAGAATTATTTCATATATTCAATAGAACCCTCAAAAGGCAAGGTATATTGCTATATATTAATTTATTGAAACTCTTGTTATGGCAGATGTTATGTGAAATTATTCTCAGCCTGTTCACATTTAAAAGTAACTAAACTTCACAGCCTGAAGATTTGAAGCAAAGAACAGGCTATCTCAGGAGAATAATAAAACTAGAGAGGCCAATTTGTGAAGGGCATTGGTTTCTACAGACCACTGTAAAATAGACTGCAATAGAAAAATTATTCAACATTGTTTTTGTATTTCATTGATCTTTCCAGGGATTTAGACAAAAACACAATTTTGGAAATTCACATTTAAGATACTCCTTATCCTTATAATTATTTATGTTTAATATAGATATCCATTTTTGCTTTACAGCTGATTAAACATTAATATGTTCCATCATTTTTAATCACTTACAACTGTCTTTTGTAAGAGCTTTCAATATCACATCACTTAAACATGAATGCAGATGATCAGTCTCAGAAAATACACTGATGTAAATTTCATTTCAATCAGAGATTATAGATTGAAAATTGTAATAAATGGAAACTCCCACTTTAGCACAACTTGTGGAACTTGCTTAAGGTTTGCAACATCATGTCTTTCACACAACAGGTGAAATATCTTAATAATTTCATTGTATGAAATTTTTACCATAAGGTATTTTTCAAAAGTAATTTATTCAGGAGATATTTAATGGGATTCTATATGCCAAGCATTTTTATAGGCATTTTAGCATTTTAGCATTAAGACTGATAAAATGTCTCCCAACAATGTACAAATAAGGTGGTAATTATATAACAAATCAGGAAATGAGAAGTCCTACAGAGAAAAATAAGGCCAAGAAGGAGTACAATGTTATTATGATCCTATATAACCTGACCAAGAATGTCCAGATGGTAAAATAACATGTGGACAGGAACATAAAAGAAGTATATGAAAAATCATATAGAACTCTGGAAAAAGAGTATTTCAGGCAAAGAAGCTCTAACACCAGAGGCCAAAGTAGCTTGAGAAGAAAAAGTAAGAAAGAAAGTTAAGATGAAAACAGAGAGGGAGTAGGGGAAGGTGATGGTGTTTGCATCATGTAAATATCATAGTCCATAGGAGGATTTGGATTTCAGTTTGAGTGAAGTGGATTTTTAGCAGAGGAATGATATGTGGAGATTTATCTTTTAAAATGAGCACCTTAACTCTTTTGTGGTGTAGCCTATAAAAAAAAAAAGGACTAGTTCTGGGAAACTAAACAGGATGTCATTGTAGCAATCCTTTTGAGATACAGAGCTTTCTTGAACCAACATGATATGGACTTATAAACTGAACTCAGTAAGACTGCTGGTTGATTTCCTGTGGGGCATTGTAAGCAGAGACAACAATTTAAGGGATTTGTGATAAAGATGGGAATATAAATGGAGGATGGTGGAGGCTAAGGAAGTTTTTCTTTTCATTTCTTCTTTAAAATGAGAGGTGTCAGACATTATTTGTATGGTCTTGGGGAATGATCCAGTAGATAAGAGGAAAAAAAATGATGATTCAGAGAAAATGGAGACACTTAAAGTAATATCCTTGTGGAGGGAAGATGGGTTAAAACCCAGAGCAAGAGTGCATTGCTGACCTTATACAGGCTCAAAGACAGTCCATCCATTGTACTAATAGAGAAGCCTATGTTTCAGAGGCAGATGGTAGTTTTAGTATGAGTTTATGGGTAATTATTTTTCCAATAGTTCTTATTTTCCAGAAGAAAAAAGAAGCAATGTCATTAACTGAGAGTAAACGATAGATGCTGTGTCAGAAGTATGACAAAAGGAAAAGCATGAAATAGGCATGCAGAAAGAAGAAAATTTAACAATTAGGGAATAGGATCAAACTGGTAAGTAGCACTAACATTTTACCTAAAATTATTGATTATGAAAATGAAATGAGTTCGCATTATTGTAAGTTTTTCTCCAGTCACATTTAGCTTTAAAGTTCAAAAGAAAATCACATAAAGAGATGGTTTGGATCATCCAGATATTTTTCTGATAGGTAAAAGGAAGGAAAGAGGAAATAGGAATAAAATTCTCTGAAAGGAGATAACTATACTAATGAGCCATGGAATCCAAACAAAGTAAACATGAAGGTGAACACGAGGTAGTGAAGGACATTAAGACATGGAAGGTAATGGATGGAACGTTCCAGCAGAGTCAAAGAAGATTTGGAGTTGAAGTCCAAGGAGAAGGTATAAATATTACAGAGGTGTTTCAAGAATAAAATGCTTGCAAATAAGATTATAGAGGGAGCAGTTACTTGTAATGACAAGATCATAATATAGGTGCAAATTGAAATAATTTATAATTATCACAGGAGTAGTGTTGGAGAGAGTGAGGGTAAACCAGGTTTTAAAATAGTCAAAGACAGAGACCAAGTGTCTTGGGGACCTGTGGTCATCTCTATAATGAGCAATAGTGGATAATACGATCTTATGGCCTATGCGTCAAGGCTGGCATTTTTATGGACGAGAGATGGTGCAATATCTAGAAGCAATACTGATTCATATTGAAGATGATCACATCATTTCCAGGCCTAGTGACATAGATAGTGTGCGATAAGTTATATTTTAAAGGACCAAAGAGGTCTCCAAGAGAAATGTTTCCAAGAGAAAAGCAGATTTCAGTTAGATCAAAAAGAAGAAGTGAGGGAATGTTTGGTAAGGAAATTAGAGATATAGGGACTTTTATTTACGTCATGTCTTGAGTTCCACAGAACAGAGAAGAAGATTTTGTGGACTTAGGCATGAGTGGGGGGATCCGGTTAGATGGGGCATATCAGAGCTGAGAGCACAGCTGGTGACGATTGAGCAATTAGATGGTTTAAGTTGTCTTGAGAAGACTGGTGGAAAGAAGACTATAGGGTATGATGAAATTCATCCTGAAAGTCTCTGGGGAAAATTGTAATATTGAGCCTTGGAGTATTGAGGAGAAGGAAGTTTTCCAGTGGCCAGAAGCACCCTGAAAAAGGCTGCCTTCCCACTCCTATTGTTTTCAGGTATTAACCTGCTCTGTAAGTCTAGACAACTACTGAAAGGTAGGAAACAGGTCTTGTATTTCTTTAATATGTCCTCAATGTACTAACTCCAGCAGACTCAGTACAGAACAACTTGGTAGATGAAAGCATATGATATGATAGATAGTTTCAGTGGCAATATGTTTTCTTTATCTTAAAATAAAAATGTTTCAAAACTCATATGTGCATTGCACAAAACAGGATATTGATGACCTACATAAACTGGAAACCAAACCATCATGTAATCATTATCAGAGGAGCCACATCATTTGAGCATACTATAAATGGTCCCTGACTTGTGATGTTCCAACTAACAATTTTTTACTTTCCGATGGAGCAAAAATGATATGCATTATTAGAAAGCATGCTTCGAGTTGACCTTGATCAAGTCTGATCTTTTTCCCAGGCTGGTGATATGTGGTATGATCTTGTGATGCTTGACAGAGGCAGCAAGCCACAGCTGCCAATCAGCCATGCAATCATGAGGGTAAATAACTAAGTCATGTACAACCAATCTGCACTCCTACAACAACTCTGTGTTTCACTTTCAGTATAGTATTCAATCAACTGCTTAAGATATTCAGCACTATTATAAAGTAGGCTATGTATTACATGATTTTGCCCAAGTGTAGGCTAATGGAAGCATTCAGAGCATGTTTAGGGTAGGTTAGGGGAAGCTATGACGCTCAGTAGGTTAGGTGTGTTAAATGCATTTTTGACTTAGGATATTTTCACTTTACCATGTGTTTATTGGGATGTAACCCCATCATAAGTTGAGGAATTTCTGTATATTGGTATCAAAACAATTTTCCAGGTGAAAAAAATGTCTAAGCATTGTACTAAACTAAACAAAACACCAGTAGTCTTCTAGAAATGACCTATCTTCTGAAATATAGAAAAAATAAGCTTAGAAAATTGAATATTTTTACCTTCTGGGCACATAATCCTTTTATTCCAAAGGAAAGACTTTCTGTTCCTACATTCATGCCTTGTAGCACCACGCATCTTCTTAAGCTTTTCCATGAACAGAAATGAGAAACATACAGAAGAACCACAATGTGATTCTTTGGAAGATGAAGGACTTGAGTTTTGCCCCTAAAGGACCTAGGAAAAAGGAGAAGAGAAAAGAGAAATGCACTTCTACATATAATTAAAGCAAGAGTAACAGTAGCCAATTGATTATCAAGCCCATTAGCACTCATGCCTATAAAGACTAGAGCAAATATCTACTAACTCAGCATTGCCCATAACCCATCTTGTCATGACACTTCTTTTTCACTGAATGTAGTTTAAAAAAATGATGGCAGAGCATATCTTTTCAAATAAATCAAATATTGTTCACTTCAGTATATATGTATTACCAGTAACAGTTTCATTCATTTAAAATATGAACATATGGCAAGAAAACCAAAAGGTAAATAAAATGAAGTACACTATCTACATGACTATATTTCGATTATTGCTCATTTTTCTCTTTTTTAAACAACTGAGGAACCACCCTTCCCAGCTTTGTCAACCTCCTTTCTAATTGACCTCTAATTGCTAAACTCTCTCTAACTCACTCCATCCCTAGAACCTTATTGATAATGAAGTTACAGGTTTGTAGAGTGTACACATGTTTGTGTTTCTTGTTTTTGACCCAGAGTAAACAAACACATCTGCGTGAATTATGGTAAATCAATTATACTTTCTACTTGCCAGAGAAGGTAGAAAAGGTCAAGCTCTTTTGAATAAGACCAATTGACATTTTCTTGCTGGATAAATGTGTTATCAAAGGTTAAAATTATTTTTTTTCTAAACAGTGGGACAAGTAACTATAAACAATATCAATTGTTTTACTTAGAAAATGACAATGACATTTCAATAAACATCTCTTTCCTATTAGTGGAGGAGGAGGGGGACAGAGAATCAGTAGTAGCGTTTTTGGGGAGCTAAAACAAAGACATTTTAGACTACATGAAACTAAACAAAAAAATGCTTGAAGCCCATTGTAATATTTAATCCAAATGTAGGACAACCATATAGCTATCACAGATGTTAACCTTGTGAAGATAAATTTCAGATGACAAGATTTGATATATACAAGGTTACATAAAAAGTCTCATTAAAATTAGCTTCTCTGAATAGAAACAAAAAGCATTGATTTAATTGGTGAAATTAGTGATTTGAATTGGTTATGAGCCTTAATCAAAGAAATTTAAAAATGTATCAGGTAATTACTAATCTAACTTTCTAATTAATTATTTTCTAATAAAACTTTTAATTAGTAGATAAGAAAAGTTCTGATGATTACAATTGCCTCTGTAAATAGGTGACTCTAAAATGCTTGAAAACTTCTAGATCATTGTTAATCCCAGACCCTACTCTTATGTTTAAACTATACATTTTTTTGGCCAACCCAAGATGTTCTGTAAAAGCATATTCTCCAACACTATAAGCTGGGCACGGCATCCTTGTTTCATGATGCTTGGGCTTGTGCTGCTCTTGTTAGTGTAAAATATCCAAAATGTACCCCTTTACATTCCACGATCATTTCCCCTGGCCCTCTATTGCATTTTTTTCTGGATATTCTCTTCCCTTTGATTCTCCTGCTTCTGTGTAGTTAAATATTGATTACATTCAGCAGATCTTCTATAGAGTGGGGTTTGGTCTTAGAAGAAAGCTTTATTTAATTTCTGCAGTTTTCTTGCACTCATGAGATTATAGCCTGAGTAACTCTGCCTCTCGTTTCCAGCTTTTCCTATTTTTTTTTCCCCCAGATTGGAGAATCCTTTAATTGTGACTTTTTACCTCTGGAAGCTTGAGGTACTGGTTCTCCAGCTCTGAATCTCAGCAGAAAAACTCTACACACATTTGGCTTCATTTCATACAGTTAACAATACCATGGGTTTTCTCACTCTTACCAGGCATGCCTGTTTATAGTTGGGGGTTAATGAAGACATATTATTATTTAATGTCGCTGAGGATGAGGGAGGTTTTTTCTCTGTTTGCTTGTTTTATCTTTTCCCCCCCATCCTGTCATGGTTGCTAGTTGTGGCAGATTTTTGTTTTGTTTTGTTTTTCTTTCTTTCTTTTTTTTTTTTAAGTTTTTATTTATTTATTTGACAGTGAGAGAGAAAGAGATCACAAGTAGGCAGAGAGACCGGCAGAGAGAGGGAAGCAGGCTCTCTGCTGAGCAGAGAGCCCAGATGCCGGGCTGGATCTCAGGACCCTGGGATCATGACCTGAGCTGAAGGAGATTGTTCACAAGAATATCTACCACCTTGCATGCACTTGTCATTTGCCATCAAAAGGTCGAGTTATTATAATCCTGTCCCTTCCAGTAAACATCAGTGAGACATCGTGACTGTCTTATTGAATAGCATGTGGTCTAAGGGATGTTGTGTAACTTTCCAAGTCAAGGTTATCAAAGCTAATATGAGTTCTTCTTTGTTCATGATTTTTCTCTCTCTCAATATCCCACCCCACAACACACATGGTCTTAGTAGCCAGCATGTTGTTGAAAACCCCACAAAAAAGCACATGAGAAGATACTAGTACATGTTACAATTGACACTCCCACTGAAGTCTCAGCTTACAGCCAACACTGCTAAACATGTGAGTGAAGTGAACAAACTTTCAGATAATCACAGCTGCTATTGTCGACCTGCTATAGCAGACACTTGGGGGAGCAGAAATGTTTTTTCCCTGCCGATCACTGCCCAAGTTGTAGATTTGTGAGGGGGAAAAATACACACACACACACACACACACACACAAAACACTATATATACATACATATGCATGTCTGTCTTAATCCATTAAGGGCTGGGGAGGTTTGTTACACAGCACTAAATAACTGAAATACTTTCTGTTGGTGGTGGTCATGGATTTGGGGAGATTAGAATATTCCAGTAACCTCAAAGCACTCAATGTTAATATAGTCCAATTTACAGGTCTTTTTTAATAGTGCCTTCTGTGTGGGACGCCTGGGTAGCTCAGTTGGTTAAGCAGCTGCCTTCGGCTCAGGTCATGACTCCAGTGTCCTGGGATCGAGTCCCGCATCGGGCTCCTTGCTCAGCAGGAGCCTGCTTCTCCCTCTGCCTCTGCCTGCCATTCTGTCTGCCTGTGCTTGCTCTCTCTCCCCCTCTCTCTGACAAATAAATAAAATCTTTAAAAAAAAAAAAATAGTGCCTTCTGTGTTTTGTCTATCATTCATGCAATGTGGTTAATGATCCAATGCTAGAAAGTCCATTTTATTTTGGTATAAAATTTGTGAAAAATCTATTAGTGTGAACCAAATCACAGAGTACAAAACATCTATTATAAAAATGGTAAAACAGAATAAAACAGGTATGCACAAAGTAAGAAAATTTGCAGGATTAAGTAATAGTGAGATGTTCTCAGAGACATATGGCTGCATTACTAGTAAATATGCAAATTTTATTATATTCAAATCAAAGTTTCAACCAAATGATTTAAAAATTCAGATTTGAAAAGGGCATAAATTTTTACTGAATGGATTAATTTACAAGATTCCACATACAAATTGGACCAGATCAGTCTAAGAATATAAAAAGAACAGGATAAATATACACTTGTGTTTCCATTTTGGCAAAAATATAACTTTAAAAAAGAAGTTTTTGTAAAATGCATGTGTTAAGAATGCAATATATTGCATGTGAAACTATTAATATATTATTTCTATATTTAAAAGTGCAAGGTTAAAAAATCATATTCTGGGACATTAGATAAAATTTCTTTAATTAGAAATGAATGTAATAAAGGATAATAGTTTGTAATAAAGGATAATATTTTAGAATATAAATGAAAATGTTGTTTAAATTATTTTGGTTTCTTTGCAGTTAACAATTAGAAAATACTTCTTATTAGATTTTTGAGAGTGTTCCAATTTCTGTTTTGTTACATAGAATAATTAAAAGGAAATAATGGATAAATATTAACAATTAGATGATAAAGAGTTTTGTGTTAGGTCAAACTGTTTTTGTCTATTTTAATGTTCTTAACAAAGAAAAGATGTAATTCAGTGTAAGAAATGGGAAGGAGGGAGGGAGGGAGAGAAAGAAAAAGAGACAGAGAGAGATGGAGAGACAGAGCCAGAGACTGAAAGAAAAAAACAGCAATTTATGTTGAGCAGTCCAAACAAACGTAAACTGTATTACAGAATCATGGAAAAACAAAGAAAAGAAACTGCTCTTCACTGAGCAAAGTTTTACCATTTAAATCTAAAGAAAAAAGTTGTATGTTCATCATCATTAGCCACCAGGGAGACTCAAATCAAAACAACTTTGAGATACCCTTACCCCAGTAAGAATGGCCAAAATTAACAAGACAAGAAACAAATGTTGGGAGAGGATGTGGAGAAAGGGGAACCCTCTTACACTGTTGGTGGGAATGCAAGTTGGTGCAACCACTTTGGAGAACAGTGTGGAGATTCCTCAAGAAATTAAAAATAGAGCTTCCCTATGACCCTGCAATTGTACTACTGGGTATTTACCCCAAAGATACAGATGTAGTGAAAAGAAAGGCCATCTGTACACTAATGTTCATAGCAGCAATGGCCACAATTGCCAAACTGTGGAGGGAGCCAAGATGCCCTTCGACAGATGAATGGATAAAGAAGATGTGGTCCATATATACAACAGGGTATTACACCTCCATCAGAAAGGATGAATACCCAACTTTTGTAGCAACATGGATGGGACTGGAGGAGATTATGCTGAGTAAAATAAGTCGAGCAGAAAGAGTCAATTATCATGTGGTTGCACTTACTTGTGGAGCGTAAGGTATAACATGGAGAACATTAGGAAAAGGAAAGAAAAATGAACTGGGGGAAGTCAGAGGGGGAGAAAAAGCATGAGAGACTGTGGACTCTGAAAAACAAACTGAGGGTTTTGGAGGGGATGAGGATGGGGTTTTGGGTGAGACTGGTGGTGGGTATTAAGGAGGGCACGTATTGCATGGAGCACTGGGTGTGGTGCATAAACAATGAATCTTGGAATACTGAAAAATTAAAATAATAAAATAAATGAAAAAAAAATTTTAAAAATTGTATGGGTAAAATATGTGTGGACATAAGCTTTAAGAAGTCAAGAAGTTAAAGCACAGCTCCAGTTAAGAGAGCCCTGAGAAAAATCTCGTGAGGGACAATGGAGCTTATAAAGCCACTGTTTTATTTTAACTATGCATAAATTGATCCAGTGATTTATAGATTTTCCTTCCTGGATATTGCATATATATATATATATATATATATATATATATATATATATAATAACACACACACACACACATATATATAGTATTCTATTGAGAATTATGAGGAGGGATTATGAATATCATTTTTATGTCATGTGGGACTTAGAAAAATTTAAAGAAATATAAACCCAAGTTTGAGTTTTCCATATTCTATGTTAGGGAAGCTTTCAAAAAAAGCAATTTCTGTTGGGTATTAAAGAGGGCACATATTGCATGGAGTACTGGGTGTTATACGCAAACACTGGATCATGGAACACTATATCAAAAACTAATGATGTACTGTATGGTGACTAACATAACAATAATTTTTTTTAAAGAAAAGAGGATGTAATTATAATGTATTTATAATGTGGTTATAACACACTGATCTTTCACTGTGTAATTTTCCTTAACATGGGGGCCTGTTGGGAATTTATTATTTTTTTAAGATTATTTATTTATTTATTTGACAGACAGAGATAACAAGTAGGCAGAGAGGCAGGCAGAGAGAGAGGAGGAAGCAGGCTCCCTGCCGAGCAGAAAGTCCAATGCGGGGCTCAATCCCAGGACCCTGGGATCATGACCTGAGCCGACGGCAGAAGCTTTAACCCACTGAGCCACCCAGGTGCCCCTGTTGGGAATTTATTAATGAACTTATTTACATAAATATCCTGGAACTGAAGATGCTTAATAAATGTACTATAAAGACTTACTAAATTAAAAAAAAAAATTTCCAAGTATACACAGAATATAATATCCATTGAAAAGTTTAAGTTGAAATTTTAAACAAATTTTCACCTTTGTCATTTGTCTTAGCAAAAATACCCAGAACAGAAAGCCTGATTCAAAGAGTTATACATAGATACTCCCTAAAAAGCAATGTAAGAAAGCAGGAAGATGGGAGAAAGGATGTGAGGTAAAGAAAGGAGGAAAATCTAGGAAGGAGTTCATTAATGATGTGGCCAAGCTTCTTATCGAATGTAATTGCTATTTTTTTCCTGTGTTTTCAGAAGCCGTAAGATTAACTGTTGAAATAAAGGAGAATAAATGATCAGTTGGCTCCTTCCTAGGCCCTTACTTATCACTGGTCAAAATCTACCCCATGGGGCAAAGTTGCCCACACTTCTCTTTATCTTACTATGACAATGCATAGGTCATAATAGGTAATCTTGCCTTTCAGTTGATTACATATGCAGGCGTCCTGCTCGGTAGTGACTCAGCACCACAAACATAGGAACAGCATTAGCTGATATTGATTCAACAACCTTATCTTACCAAGTGAAACAGGTTTGGTCACACACAGAAACCGCCCCCCCATGTGGAAAAAGAAGAAGAAGGAGGTGGAGGTGGAAGAGGAGGAGAAGAAGAAGACGGGGAGGAAGAAAAGGAAGAAGAAGAGGAAGAAGAAGAAGAAGGGAAAGAAGTAAACATCTGCTAATTAAAGTAAGATGCTTTTATCTATTTCCTCCACTTAAAGGAGCACATTCAAAATCTATTTTCAACTTTCTCATAATTTTTGCTTTCTCTCCTCTCAAATAAGTTCATCATGGATATATTTGAAGAAATTCCCCTTTGATTACAAAGTAATCCCTGTTCAAAACATAAAATTTAGAATTATGACATTTTGTGGCAAAAAGAAAAAAAAACTGAAAAAGATTTGGCATGAATCAGCCATCACATTTTGCTTCCTAGTGATTTCAAGCGTTCCTCCTTTAAAAAAAAAAAAGGCATTTTAAGGATTCATGATTAGCAAAATTGGCTTCCAATGTATTATTTGCAGCTGTCATGTCCTTTTTAAATTCATAATTCATGCCTTTCCCCATAAATATTAAAATTTTCAAAGTTCTTTATAAAGCAAAATTCCTACTTTTTGAATGACAAACCTAAGTAAGGTTGGCTTATGATTGTAAGGAATATTCTCACAATAGTTCATTATGACATTTGTGATATTTAACTAAATAGATTTAGAGCTATAAACCCCTAAAGACTAACTCTATCCAAATATATGTAAAGTTTTTGTTGATTTTTTTGAGCCTGTAACATTTTGTCTTACAGAAATAATGTTATTAACGGTCACCAGTCCACAAACTAGCTGACTGAGGTCTAAAGAAGACATAAACAAATGGAGAAAGATACAATGTTCATGGGTTACAGAAGATATGGTTAAAATGCCAATTCTTCCGAAACTGATCTAATCTATAGACTGAGCGCAAACTCAGTCAAAATCCTATCAAACTCATATAGTAGAGATAAGCAAGCTCATTCTAAAATTTATATATAAAAGAAAATTACCTCTAATAACCAAAATATTTTGAAGCGTAGAACAATCTGAATGACAGTGTTACCAGGCTTATAAGAATGCCGTAGTAATCAAGTCAACTAAGGATACACAAATAGGCAATATAAACATACAGAAGTGAATAGGAAGTCCAGAAATAGATTGGCTTACATGATCAGTTGGCTTTTAACAAAGGTCAACAAAGTAATACAATTGGAAAAAGACCATTTTCTCAACATTTTATTTTTTTGGAGTAATTGGAAAGTCATATGAAAGAAATGTATCTTCTTCCCATTCTATATACATAGATATATGAAAAATATCTCAAAATGGAGATTGACCTAAATGTAATAGTTAAAACGATTTTTAAAAGATAGAATATACAAAAAAAAATCACTTTGTAATTGCACTACCGGATATTTACACCAAAAATAAAAAGACAGTAATTCAGAGGGACACATGTACCCCTGTTTATAGCAGCATTGTTTATAATAACCAAATTATGGAAGCAGCTCAAGTGTCCACTCATAGATGAATGGATAAAGAAGATTTGGTTTATATATGTGGCAATATCTACATGTCTACATAGAAAAATATGGGAATATATTTGTAAATCTATATATAATGGAATATTATTTAGCCATGAAAAAAGAATGAAACCTTGCCGTTTGTATCTATATGGATAGAGCTAGAGAGTATAATACCAAACAAAATCAGTCAGAGAAAGACAAATATCATATGATCTCACTCATATGTAGAATTTAAGAAACAAAACAAAGGGAAAATAAAGGAGGGAGAGTCAAACCAAGAAACACACTATTAACTAGAGAGAACAAACTGATGGTTATGAGAGGGCAGGTGGCTGTGGGGGGAATGTGTGAAATAAGTGATAGGGATTAAAGAGTATGCTTCTTGGGGTGCCTGGGTGGCTCAGTGGTTTAAAGCCTCTGCCTTCAGCTCAGGTCATGATTCCAGGGTCCTGGGATCTAGCCCCTTATCGGGCTCTCTGCTAGACAGGGAGCCTGCTTCCCTTCCTCTCTCTCTCTGCGTGCCTCTCTGCCTGCTTGTGATCTCTATCAAATAAATAAATAAAATCTTAAAAAAAAAAAAAGAGTGTGCTTCTCCTGATGAGAACAGGGTAATGTATGGAATTGTTGGATCACTATATTGTACATCTGAAACTAATATAATACTGTATGTTAACAATACTGGAATTAAAAACAAAACAAAACGAGTGTTTCCTAAATATTACAAAAATCCTGAACCAACAAAGAAAAAAAAATTGCAATTTTGCAAGATATAAATCCTCTGTTCTGAGAAATACAATGTTAAGGAAATGAAAATTCAATCCAAAACTAGAAACAAATTTGTAAAATAGGTATGTGGTAATCAATCTATATAAAGTTACATGAAGATTTATTACATTTTTATAATAAATGACAAGCAAACCAGTAAAAAATGGGCTAAGGTATTGAACATGCATTTCACCAAAAAGATATAAGAATGTTCAACAAGCACATGAAAACTTACACATTATTACTTATCAGAAATATACATATTAAAACCACAATGTACTATCATTAGATACTCTTTGTAATGGCTAAAATTAAAAAGACTGACAATAACAAATGTTGATGAGGATATTAAGGAAATTGAACTCTTATTTTGCTGATGGAATTGCCAATGGCACAGCCACTGTGAAACATTCATTTATTATTATCAAATTAAACATACACTTGGTAACTATTAAATATATACATGAATAACCTGCACTTGGAAATTATTACATATACTTGATAAACATATACTTGATGACTATTATTATCCAGTTAAGCATATATGTACAATATGACATAGCAACCAATTACCAGGTGTTTACCTGTGAAAAATGAGTACATTGTACCACATAAAGGTTTGTATGTGAATGTTCTTAGCAACTTTATTCACCATAGCCTCAAACTGAAAACAACACTAATGTCCGTTAACTGGTGAATGGATGGATACATGTTTTATGGTATCTATATAATTGAATACAGTATTAGCAATAAAAAGTAAATACGGATAGTCCCTTCACTGTAGATGAAACTCAAAAGCATCATGCTAAGTGAGAGATGACAGATATAAAAGGCTGTGTACCCTATGATCTCACTTATGAGAAATTATAGAAATGGAAAACACCATCGTGACAGAAAGCAAATCTGTGGTTGCTAGGTGACAGGGATTAGGGAAGGAGTTCTATTAAAAAAAATACATTGGAGGGGCGCCTGGGTGGCTCAGTGGGTTAAGCCGCTGCCTTCGGCTCAGGTCATGATCTCAGGGTCCTGGGATCGAGCCCCGCATCGGGCTCTCTGCTCAGCAGGGAGCCTGCTTCCTCCTCTCTCTCTGCCTGCCTCTCTGCCTGCTTGTGATCTCTCTCTGTCAAATAAATAAATAAAAAAAAATCTTAAAAAAAAAATACATTGGAAACTTTTTTGGGCAATGGAAATATTTAATATCATGATTTTGATAATAGTTAACATAACTACATATATCTGTTATAATATATCAAATTACGGGTTTTATTACATACAAACTATACCTCAACAAAGCTGATTTTAAAAATCAGTAAAAGTAGCCAATCCTGGAGGAGGAATATAATTTGGGCCAAGAATCTCTGAATTAAACATACTGAAATTGAGTTTGTAAACTGGATTAATCATTTGAATCATATTTTAAAATATTTCTTTCTATCTCCTATATATACATTTAGCAATTCTCTAAAAGGCTCTTATCCAGACATCTCTTTTTCATACTTCAGTTGGTACAGAAGTGATTTTACATGGAATATAAATTCTTATAGCTTAATAGTTATGTGTCTTTCTTAATTAGGACAAGTGACACAATTTTCCATTTATGGTGGTTACAAAATTTTCTTTTGTTTAAATAAAATCAGAAGAGTCAAGCTCCAAGATAAAGTCCTGTGTGCTTTCATGTGATTACCTGGAAGGTGGAGAAGCTACTCTTTCAATACCAGACATGTTGCATAGTCAGTGCACTGCAGTCTCTGAAGGGTGTGGCAGTCAGACTCAGCCCCCACCTATGAGCTTGCCATACTTTTATGTATATCTGTTTTCCTGGCCTAATGCCCCACCTCTAAGAGGATCCTTAGTGGAGGCCTTTCTCAGGCGCTCCTGCTGAGACCTTATTATTGGATGTCTATAAGGGTGATTCGCTCCACTACTGAGTACTTCTCCACGCTAGTTTTTTTCCCCTTCTCCCTGTTCTTGACACCTAAGTCCATAAAACATCAGGAGACTTCTGTTAGGGTCTTTCCAGAATGACATGATTCCTCCCACTCTAGTACTTCTGGTGATCTAAAACCCTTGCCCAGTGCCATTTTAGGAGGGGAAAACAAACAAAGAATCAAACAAAACCACTGAGGGAGTGCACATCTTTTTTTCTGGCCTCTTGGTTACACTACTGCAGTAAGTGAACAAAGTCTTGGCTGTTACTTACTGAATTTTTTCAATAAATAGAAGAAGTACTATTATAAAAAGTGAATATGCTTGGATTAGCCTGCCTTTTCCCCCAAGCTTGTTTGTAAGAACGTGCAAATACATTTTTGCTATTATTCCTATTAATCCTGCTCTAGGGCTTTCTAAATATTTTCCCCAAATGATTTCAAAGTTTATTATAGGACTTACTGAAATTTCTCCCAATAATGTTGCAGAAAAAGCAGTTAACAGATAGGTATTTTAACCATTTCCCTTTTATAGATGACTTAGATATTTTAAAAGAAACCATTACTATTAATTTTAATAACATTCTAACCCCATTTAGGAATATGTGAATAAGAAAAGTATCAAAATATAACTATTAGAATGATTCTTTTTAATTGAAAGACCATGCAAATTCTTGCTGATACTGAAACTGTGGCTGAATGGTCAGCAATTTTCTCAAATTGCCAAATATTATTAGAAGTGATTCATGCTGTGACAACTACTTTGTATTAAGAAGACCTTTAAAAAATAATAAAATGGAGCACAAATTCACATAGATTTCTATTTCTCCAGCTGTGCAATTGCTTTTAAAAAAACATAATAACAGATTAAGTAGTTAAATATCCAATAAATTTGAGCCAAGAAACTATCTTGTAAGTATGGTTATTCTACATTTTCCGATAGGACTCTTCTGAAGGGTTCAGCACTATTTGAATTTCTTTCAGAACAATTATGAAAAAAGTTTTTACTGCTTAAAACTGTTAAGATGAAAACGTCTCATCGATATTATAGTTTCATATTTCTTAATAGATTTGTTGTTCCTGAGTTATTTTACTTCTAGCAACAACTCTCATATTTACTTTCTAATTAAATTCTGACTTTAGAAATTATTTATCCAGATTTAATGCAATAATAAAGCACTTTAGGGTCTTGCAAGTGTTCAAAATATTTCCATTCAGTGGAAGATTTGTCATTTAACACCTAGAGCAAAATTTTAAGAGTTGTATAATTGGAAAAACTCTGATTACTCCATGAAATATTGATACCAAGTTGTTAAAAATGTCAAAAGCTTGGTTTATTAACAGAACATGGGAAAATATGTTGGTTTGCATGGAGAGTATTTAAAATGCTCTTTGAGATTAGCCATCTGGGTGTATTTCATAGCCATGAGCTTGAAATGATTTTTTAAAGTATCAATTTTGCCTGACAACTCTGAAGAAGCTGAAGAAATTTAGAGGCAAGGTGTTATTATATAATAATTACATAACAATTATGTAATACAATTGTATAATTAAGGCCATAGGACAATACCAAACAACCAGAATGAGAAGATGACTTGGTAAGAGGAAAAAGGCTTTGAGACTCATGAGTGGTTAGTGAGTGGGAAAGGTGACATGGTCCTACTTTCTATTTTAGTTAGACAGACTAGGAGAGGAGGCTTCATTTCCTACTGCTTGAGTATAAATAGCCATCCTTTGGTAATGAAGTTTTAGCTGTAATCTACCATGAGATTTAAGGCTTAGAATATGGTGGTGAATTAGAGTCTTTGTTCACAGTTTGCATACTTTCTATAAAAAATCATGTATATATGCTTTTGTAAAATCTGTTTAAATCAGATTGTCAAACAAAATCTAGTCAGTGGGCTAAAAGTATGCAAAAAGTGAATTGAATGGCAGCCATCTCTAGGTTAAAAGCTCATAAGAAGGGACAGACCTTGTCAAAAATGATAGACATGTGCCTTTGCCAAGATCAATAGTAAAATTTGATAAAACCCAATGAGTATTATCCACAACTGATGAGTTCTTGAACATTACACCTGAGACAAATGATGTACTATATATTGGCTAACTGAATTTAAATTAAAAAACCCAGTTAATAAAATCATATTTCATAACATGGTATGCTTTGTAGTTTCTGGAGTATAATACTACCAAGAATATGTAGAACCTGAACCTTTGTTTTGACAAAAGAGGTATTGCTTGAATATTTAGTGCCTTATTGGCTTTCAAAACAAGAAATTTACTAGCAGTGTTTATATCTATTATTCAAAACTGAGCAGTAATTTAGCTGGATAATAGATATCTAATATTTAAGGCAAATAAACTTCTATTTTATACAAATATACACCAGAAGAAATTTTAATTGCTGGAAAAGAGCACTGTCACAAAAGAATAAATCACTCCAGGTTTCATTTAATTCCTTTTACTTTAAGGAAAAAAAAATAAAAACTTGACTAATTTGGCAAAAGTTTTTAGACACTAAAGAATAAAGTTTAAAAAAATATATTTTGTCAAGGTGAAAATTTTTTTGCATCAAATGGTATAAACATACCAGGGCATAACTCATTAAAGAAAAGGATCAGAATATAAAATCTCTTTATCCAAACTTGCTTCAAGATTATGTATTCTCTGCTCCTTCAAACTGGGATACAATGTTTTTGTTTGTTTGTTTGTTTTCTGACTTAACAACGCATTGACTCTCTCACACACACAGACATAAACTTGTCTTGACATCTTGGAGACTAAAAGTAGAGAAAAGGAACAACTTATTCAAAATAGTACACAGAAATAAGGATCAGCAGAAGCATGAACACAGGGGCAGAGGTAACTGGCACTCTCAAGCTGTTGGCAGAGTGCTTAATTTTCTACCATGTGATTTAAGGGTATACAAAAAGGAAAGTGAGTCCAGCCGAGAATTGGATTCCATAGGCTATTTGTAAGTGGAAAGAGTACCATATATGAAACACACATACAGATGCCACTTTATACACACACACTGTGATACATACTTTTTCTATATCAAAAAAGACACCAATTCCACTGTACTATTGCTGTTCTTGATCTGACTTAAATCAGCTTGTGGGAGTCAATTTTAGATTTTCAATAATTTTGCCATCTGGGGCGCCTGGGTGGCTTAGTGGGTTAAGCCTCTGCCTTTGGCTCAGGTCACGATCTCAGGGTCCTAGAATCGAGCCCCACATCGGGCTCTCTGCTCAGCAGAGAGCCTCCTTCCCCCTCTTTCTCTGCCTGCTTCTCTGTCTACTTGTGATTTCTCTCTTGTGTGTCAAATAAATAAATAAAATCTAAAAAAAAAAAAGAATTATGCCATTTGGTTGTTAAATTCGATTATTCTTTAAAGTTAAATTATATAAATCGTCAATCATATAAATTATTGTGAAAATAATAATACAATTTCAGAAGTCATACTTTCTTAATTATATCATTACATTTTACTATATTTATATTCTTTATGTTAATTACCTTTATTATATTTGTATGATTGGGATACTCTAAAATATATGTTACTATTTGCGTCTTTTCTGAAATCTGTATAAAGTGGTATCATATTTGTAACCTGAATTTGGAAATGATAGGATTATGGACAAAATAAAAGTAAGCAAACATTAAAAATTAGGGCTTTTTTTTTTTTTTTGAGAGCCAGTTGGTAAACATTCCTGGGACATCATTGTGTGATACCCTAAAATGAAATTTTTAAAAGAGGTAATTTCAATATAAAAATACAGTATTTTTTAGTTTATTTTTTAGTTTAATTAACTTTTATAATGAAAATTGTGGCAAATTTTAGTGTTCCTTTTCCTTATTTTTGATAGAAAAATATCTTTTAACAATACTAGAAATCAGTTTGTAGACCAACATGATAATTCTCAAATCTTTATACATAATAACAGCCCCACCCAGTTAATTTGTATCCATCTGGAATCCATGTGCGTGACTACAGTGATGTTGGATGCTCAGTTTCTGCTCTATAGTAGAGAAGTAACACTTTAATAACACAGGGTAATAAGATTCCATATCCTATTTGTAGATTCCTGTAAAAGAAACTGGTTCCATATGTCTTTTATATAAAACATATTTGCAGCTGTCTCTGAGAGTATAGATATAATGTCATATTGTGGAAAAGAAAAACTTCTTAAACTGCCTACCTGCTAAATCATTCCTGTTCTTAAGCTTTGGTCTGAAGAAGAATCATTTAATTTTACTAAAATATTGTTGGCTAGGCTTACATCTAAATTTCTGCTTCAGTGGGTATGTGTTATACCAATGTTCTAAGCAGTATAGTATGGTGGTCTATGGACCACACATTTATAAGCATTTTTATAGGAGGTCGTAATATTTAATTTCTGCTGAAAACAGTAAATGTGATGGGAATCACATTTTATATAGACTAGCTAGGAATCAGATATAGTGTACATGTCCAAGTTATTTGATATCTTTAGTCAAAAACTAAAATAAAATTTGATGTACATAAGTATTAAGTAACTTGGAAAGCTTATGTTTACATTCAGAGAATTGCACATCACTTTTCTAAAGGTGTCTTTCCAAATTTTACCAACTAACACGATACTGCAAGTGAAGGGGAGGAAAAAACCCAAGTAAAGATTGTTTCAATATTAAAGCTGTCAGGGAAGCATAAGGGCAGTCAGAGAGCTTGATTAATTAATACCTGCAACTGGGATCAAATCATATAGGTCAGCTTCTCCAAATATTTCAGGGTTGATGAGAAATTAGGACCACTAATAAATGAAGAGTGAGTGACATTAAATTAATGATGACTTTAAAGCTCCTGGGGTATTGAATTCATCAGTTGAGTTTATCCTTAATAAGAAAAACAGCAAAGAGAAATCTATGCAATTAGAAGCAGTATGCTTGTAATAAGAGAAACTATTGACAAAAACAAGCATGGAATATTTTGTTTAAATTTAGGCACTTTGTTAGAGAAACTAAAAGTACTATTATTTTAAAAATACAGATAACTAGTATGGCAAACTTACAAAAAAAGATGTATTTAAAATATTTTAGTAAACCTCATGATAGTCTCTAACTATTGGAAAATCACCAGAATCATTTGGAAACAAAGTGTGCATGTGAAATAAAATGAGATACTAATTTGATTAAAGAGAACATTGAGCTAAATGAAAGTTGTTAAGGATAAGAATTCCGATTGAATCTAAACTCTGTGGTATGGTTTACCAGTCATTTCATGGTCTGATGATAGCTTCCCACATGAGTCACATTTCTCATCTTCATCCCTCCCTGTTGCCCTCCAGTACTAAAGACATCATGCTCTAGGACATGTAATCATTCTGTTCCCCAGACTAGCTGATAGTGCATGATCATTTTTGCCCTCTCTTTACCTTTCATTGAACTGCATCTTACTACTTTTTGTTTCTTAGTTTAGATGGCACTTCTTCTGAGAAGACTACCCTGAATTTCCTTCTGGGTGAAGAATATTTCTGTGTGCTTCTATACCACCATGTGTTTCCCACTGTAGTCCTCACAATCTAGCCTGACCTGTCTGTCTATCTATGCTAGATTCTTGGAGGAAATGAACCCTTTTTTCTTGTGTACCATTCTAACCCCAGCATCCAGCAGAGTTCTCAATAAACATTTACTGTGTGCATGAAAGGACTCAGTGCTCCATGAATGGTCTATTAAGTTTCTTGACTGAAATATCAAGAAATTTTGTATAGAACTTACACAGAAACAACTCACAGGGGATTTACCTATATGCATTCTTATTTCTCAATATCTGTTGTAAAGTAGTTTCACACAAACAAAGTCAATGGACTACCTACATCAAAATCATCTGAGACATTGTTAAAATAGTAAGTTCTTGTACCCCACCCATAACTTCTAACATATAATTTCTGAACATGTACTCATGAGATTCCTAGACACACTAAAATTAAGGAACCGGCTGAAAGGAATTTATGTCAAGGATGGGTCTTTATTTTTAGATACAGAATTTTATCTATACCATTATCTCACAAAAGTATAGGATATAAAATTCTTTTTTTTAAAGATTTTTTATTTATTTATTTGTCAGAGAGAGAGGGAGAGAGAGCGAGCACAGGCAGACAGAATGGCAGGCAGAGGCAGAGGGAGAAGCAGGCTCCCTGACCAGCAAGGAGCCCAATGCGGGACTCGATCCCAGGACGCTGGGATCATGACCTGAGCCGAAGGCAGCTGCTTAACCAACTGAGCCACCCAGGCGTCCCTAAAATTCTTTTTTTTAAGATTTTATTTATTTATTTGACAGAGAGAGATCACAAGTAGGCAGAGAGTCAGGCAGAGAGAGGAGGAAGCAGGCTCCCCACTGAGCAGAGAGCCCGATGCGGGACTCGATCCCAGGACCCTGAGATCATGATCTGAGCCAAAAGCAGCGGCCTAATCCACTGAGCCACCCAGGTGCCCCTAGGATATAAAATTCTTAACTCATATATCCATAACAGGTTTATACAGAGAAAAAAAGATGTACATATAAAAAACCAAGTTGCGTTAAATAATATTTTAGAAGGTAGCAGAAGCAGCAACATCCAGCAAATGGATAGATACACTAATCCATATAGATTCTGCTTTGTCAGGCATTTTTTGCCTACTTTTATATCAATCTGAAAGTTCGTGGAATAAGATAATCTACTAATGAGCCAGTCAAGAAGGATAAACTTATATTAGCTTCAGATCCTATTGCTATAGGACACTGTGATGAGAGATTATCGTGTATGAAAACAATCCAGACTTGGGCAGGCTACGGTCCATGCTTAACACCTGTAACAATACCACGGTAATTGGTGAGAGAGGAAAACTATCCCTTTATCCCATGCTCACTTTAAAATACCACAGGCTTTTCTTCTCTTTTTCAGTGTTTCTTTAAAAATACCTCATTTTAAAGTGTCATATAAAAGCAATTCTTAGGATTATTTCACAGGTTTTCCCTGTTGACACAAGCAAATTATTTGAAAGAAAAAAATGGCTGGTCAATATTCTTATAATTAGGGAGGCTGTATACCCTCTTTTGCCTGAGATGGTTTGATTTAACCCTATATTCCTATTGTTATTATTAATTACACTTTCATTCTCAAAAGTGTCCCAGTTTGAATGATAAATTGTATGACATCTAAATTTTAAACAGTACTGGCAAGTGGCTTGAGTCCTATAAAGTTTTTGGAAAGAAAAAGCAATTTTTCATTGATAAAGTTCTTGGTTTGTATCAAAATTCTGAAACAAAATAATTATATTACTAAATTGCCAACAAAATAATTTTTGAACAACTATAATCTCCAAGGACATCTGGAAATAATCACAAAAGCAGGTACCAGAAAATTAACAAAATCCTATCTTAGTCTGGCCATCAACCCCACTCAAAATCATTTGACATGCCCTTTGTCAACATTCATTTTCACTCCCCTTGGTCGTACAGATAGTATCTGGAGGAGTATATAGACTATCAGATTAAGCAGTAGATTTCCAATTTCTGCCCATGTTGAAATGAAATTACTTTTTACCTCAGGTTTTAATATTAAGGAAAATTTAATAGTGAGAAACAGAAACAAAATTTAAAAAAAATAATTCCAAGTAATGAAAGAAATTTCTAGGTAACTCAGTCCGGTTGCCTTTTCCTGGCTGAGGCTAGCGAGGATTATAAAGTCCGCCTCCTGGTAACCCAGGAAGATAGTTTTAAATGTCATTTGATACTATTTTGAAGATTTCACTTGTGGTTTCTGCCAGTACTCAAGGAAAGTCACTCCTTAAGCATTCGCACAGATACATAGATTGGGAGGCAACTTCAAAAATCTCTTACGAGTTAAATTCTAGACTCTGCCAGGTGAAGTATGAGATTTAAGACCTTCATTTAAAATACATTTCTTTTTGTTAAAGCCCAAAATACAAGTAACTTACTCTTAGATGCCACCATGTATAAATATTGAAAATTTATCATCCATCAATTGCGCAACATTGGCTTAATAACAACCAAACAGTTGTCATAGTCTTTATTTATTGTGAAGATGTACACTTCAAATTTTACTCTGTAAATACATTAGCTGAGAAAGGTTAATATTAAAACATAGCATTGAATATTACCTATTAATGTACAATCTTTATACATACACACACACACACACATATACACACACACCCCCTCATATTTATTGAGTCCTTTTAATTTGCCTAGCATTGTTCAAGGTACTCTAAAATAATTTCATCTCAATAATCCTCAAAAACATTAAGAAATAAGTATTATCCTATTGTCCACTTTATGGTTTGTAAATTGAGATACAGAGATTAATTAATTGTTCCAGGTCAGTGTAGCTATATCAGAGCTAGAATTGACACCATAGCCTGCATACCCAAACTCTGTACTGTTTCTTTCTGTTGATGTTTCTTTAACATATGGTCAGTCAGTTTGTACTTTCCACTGATTATACCGCTGTTTGAATGAATCCACTTTGACCTCTTGTAGCTCAGGAATTATAATGGTGTTTGTGTTAGGAATAGGATATGGAGGATTACTTTTGTATTAGCATTTGTGTGAAATAAAGAAGACTTTCCTCTTTATAAATAAAGGCATTGCAATGAACCCTTAATTCCCTGCATCTAACTCCTACTCCAGCACTGTAAATTTCCTGTTTGTTTGTTTTTTAAAGTATACATCCTGAGCAGAAAGAAGACATATGGCACATACCTACTTATTACATTAGAGAGCTAAGCACCAGATTTCATCTTAAGAGGAAATAGTAACAGGAATTCTAAACCCCAGAGGTGAAGAGGAACAAGAACATAGTGGGCATTATGTGCTGGTTGTAGCCTGATAAATGTCAACAGCTTTTTAGCTTTTGTGGCCAGGAGACAAAAGGGGATTGTGGGAAGTTTGACGATATATATGTGTCAGAATATATATGCTCTGTCTAAAGGGTCAAGAATGATGAAACGTAAGGACAATAGTGTGACTGCTTTTAAATAAAAATCAGATATCCAGATTATTATTTGCAATATGACTTTTAAGTGTTAGTAAAGGATGTAGTTTAAGACACTTGCCAGCCAAACAAACAAAAAATGGTCTGTGGTCCAGATTCAGTATATTCTAACCAGTTTAATTCTGGTCTATGGGACATACGTATCTTTCTCAACTTACTGTAGGGTTACATCCTGATAAACCCATTGCAAATTGAAAATATTGTAAATTGTACATGCGTTTAATACACCTAACCTACTGAACATCATAGCTTAGCATTTCCTAACTTAAACATGCTCCGCACACTTATATTAGCCTATGGTTGGGCAAAATCATTAAACACAAAGCCTATCTTAAAATAAAGTGTTGAATATCTCCTGTAATTTCATTCAATAAATTAAGTATGTACTGAAAATGAAAAACAGAGTGGTTGCATGGTCACAGGATGGTTGTAAGTGTATTGGTTGTTTGTCCTTGTGATGATGGGGCCGCCTGGGAGCTATGGCTCACTGCCACCGCCCAGCATCATGACAGCATTGTACCCCATAACACTAGCCTGGGAAAAGATCAAGATCAAAACTCAACATATGGTTTCTACTCAACGCATATGGCTTTAACACCATCATAAACTTGAAAAATTGTAAATCGAACCGTTGTAAGTCGGGAACCATCTGCACCATACATAGATATGGAGGAGAATCCTTGCAGCTCTAATTGTACGTGGTTCTTCTCCTGACCCTCATGTACCCGTCATGTACCTCATGTACCCGTCAGTAAGTGTGTGGCAATAGGCTAATGTTGACTAAACAACACCTAACAAATGCTTACTCAAATGAATGTTTCTGAGATTGCGAAAGGTATAAGGAGTTCAAAAAACGCAGATACATCTTCTGACTTATGATCCTCAGACTCTAAATAACAACACAGAAACCCAAGGCAATAATTACAGTTCAGTGGGCATACTTCTTTAATAGTACTTACGAGAGTGCTAAGGAAACAGAAAGGAAGACGTAACTATACTTGTTTATCAGAGGGTTGTATTTTGGGTCTTGATTGAATCAGAAAGAGTTTCTTTCAAAACAGAGAAGGTGGATGTGAATAGAATTATTGGCTTAGAGAACCAATGTGTAGGGATATGATGGTTTAAAATGCCTAGAATCTTCAAATCAAGTCGTTTATTTTTCAGAGATTGTGGAACAAATCAGAGAGAAATGCCAAAATACCACACTAAATAATATTAGAACCAAGCTTAGTTCAGTGTATTTTAATTACTAATTTGCTTTACAACATTAGACATAAATATTACCTTCTCTTCCCTTTAAATTTGAGTAATTACTATGAACCCTTACAAAGGTTATCATGATAACATTAGGAAAACGTTAGTAAAATTTAATGGTCAGAAAGAACCTTATTTATTGATCTGGTTTAAACTCCAATAGGTGCAGAAATTTCTTCTATAGCTGCTCAAGAATAGCTATATCTACTTTCACAATTCTAATGAAGAAGAGCTGTCTGCTTGCCTGCAATTGAGTTTTATTGTTGAATAACTAATTTCCCGAAAGCTTCACATTGCATTGAGTTCCAATCTGCCTCCATGTAAGTATTTTTTTCAGATTTTAAGGTGTCTCTTCTAAAATAACAGAAAATAACGTTTAAAATTTTTATATGGAAATTCTTAACATTTTTGAAGACAGACATATTTTTTTCTTTTCATATTCTCTCCTTGGGCCACCAAGCTCCTTCAATTATTTATGTATTGTGGTTTCCAGAATTCCATGAATCAGTTATCTTTATTCAATCCCATTTCTCCAAGTAGTACCTCTATTGCTTATTAATATTTTTGTCATGATCATGAATGGCAAAGGATAAAGAAATATGAATACATCAGTGCACAACTGTCCCAATGCTGAAAAAAATGATACAAACAATATGTCTTCCATATTAGAGATCTAAGATATCATTTAAGTATATTAGTCTGCATATTTGGGTTAGATTTGGAATGCATATCTAGGAAAATCCCGTTATTTCCATTGTCCTTGTGCCCTATATGTGTTGAGAATGCTACCTCTATGAAAATTTGTATGGAAAGAAAAGATAAATTTTCTTGAATTCTTAGCCATATGGAGTAGTTCAGAACTAAGTGGGCCAATCTGTTTGTGGAATCTAATGTTGTTACCCTGTTTGCCATAACATGTGCTTTGTTACGTCTACCCTCCCGCTCTTTTTTTTTTTTTTTTTTTTGCCCTTTAGACCAATTTATTTTATATCCATTTAAAATATCATCCAACAAAGGACAATGAAGTTTACAGCTGGGACAGGTATACATAACTCGAGGCATTTGCAGTCCATCGTGCCCATTGAATAACAACTTTGCTGCTGAAATTTCTTAAAACTTACCAAACTAAAACAAAAGCCTGAATGATACAAAAGGAGGAGCATTTCGGGGTAGTCTGTTCTGTCAATTGGCTTTTTAAAAAAAGAGGAAACGCATCCTGTTTCCCGCAGACCAGTAAATAAACAAGAGCTACATGAAGCAGTGTGAGAGTATTAAGACATTTCTCAAGTCTTCTCAAATGAGTCCAAGGTGGGGATGGGATGGAGGAGAAAATTGATAGAAAAACATTGCTATAGACACCATAACAAACAATAAATTTAGATAATTTAAAATTAAAAAAAAAAAGGCAAGAGGCAGCATTTCAGCAGCAAAGTGCTCGATAAAAAGTATATTGTAGAGGGTAATACACGAAAGTTGGGGTAAGAAGAGGGAGGGAAAATGGGTCAGTAGGATGGGCGAAGGCCTCAAAGGAAATACGGCATCGTCATTCTGGGAGGAATAACACGTTCTGAATCTGGAACTGCCCGGAATAACTTTGGTTCTCTTGTATTTACATCTTTGAAGACCATGATCGAAGCAATATTTCCACAACGATAGCAGTAATTAGGAGCAGACCATACTGTTACAAGCTTCTCATCAAACATAAATTTATAGCCTTCGTGCACTAGTTGATGTGCTCTGCAGATGAGTTTTAAGTTGTTGATATGAACAAACTCATTTGTGACCTTTGCGCCAAAAAGCCAACCTTCTCCTCGGGGACTGATTGCCCAAGTATCCACATCTTCAGGATCTGACCAAACCAGATCACAAAATGCTCCTTTATGAGGAATTTCCTGATTCCGTTCAATGGTTCGAATTTGATCCAGTGTTTTGATATCAGGAGATAAACCACCATGAACACACAAAATCTGCTCATCTATTAAAGCTGCTACTGTGAGCATGTCGAAAACTTTGGTACAGTATCTCCAGGCATTAGCATTTCCATATTTGGTTTGGCACTCATCATAAAATCCATACACCTGTGTTATCTGTCTACTCTCATGATTTCCTCGCAAAAGTGTAATACGATCAGGCCATTTAGCCTTTAGTGCAAGAAGGTAAGTGAAGGTCTCCAAACTATAGTAACCTCTGTCTACAAAATCACCCATAAATATGTAGTTTGTGTCAGGAACCTGACCTCCAGTTCTGAATAGGTCACAAAGGTCATAAAACCGTCCGTGTATGTCTCCACACACTGTTACTGGTGTTGATACTGGCTGGACATTTGACTCTTCTAAGAGGAGGTCACAAACATAGTCACATAGCCGCTTCAGGTCGTTCTCCGGTAAGTACTTGCACAGCCACGCTATCTCCACATACTTGTCCAAGTCTAGGGGCGCCATTTTAGAATTAACAAGCCCCGACGGCGGCGGCGGCAGCGGCCTCCCCCTCTTTTTTTTAACCTTGCCTGTTTTGCAATATTTCTTCCTGCCTCCCCTCCCTCTCTCCCTCCCTCCCTTCCCCCTTCCTTCCTTTCTTCCTTCCTCCTTTCCTTTCCTTTCCATTCCTTTCCTTCCCTTTCCTTTTCCTTTCCTTCCCTCTTTCTTTTTGCATTTCATACTAGTCTTCTTAATCCAGACAAAATGGTACTCTTCAATGTTGTATTACTTATGTTCTTATAGGTGACTCTGAGGAAAAGCAGTGTGCCAGAGGGATTCCATTAAAGTGGAACTTGATAGATTGATTTGAGTAAAATGATGAAGCATTTTGTTAAGTCTCTCACATATAAACAAAACATAATATTAGCACATTTAAAACATGACAACTGTGGAAATATAAAGAAATAATAATAAATATTTGATGAAAAAATAACTCCTTAATTAAATAGAACTTATGCTTATTGTGGAAAGGACAGTCACCATGAAGGAAATATAAAGAGGGATGCCTGGGTAACTCAGTCAGTTAAGATTCAATCTCCTGACCTCAGCTCAGGTCCCAATCTCAATCCCCTCATTGGGCTCCATGCTAGTCATGGAGCTTACTTTAAAAAAAAAAAAAAAAAAAAAAAGGAAATATAAACAAATATTATTGAGAAATAGGAAACATTTAAGGGAAAAAAAAATAGTACTAAGGAAGGAAGTTTTGAAAAGAATGTCAGTGTTTCCAGACTCTAATGAAGGGTAATCTTGTCACTCAAATTCAGAAACAACTGAAAGGCAGACAATAGGTAGATTGTCCTGTGGTATTTCCCAGTGAGAAACATATCTCAGTATTCACACCAGTGTATAATACCCTCTCCTACATTGACCTCAGACTAGGTAATGTGACTTGCTTTGAACTTCCTTTGAGTACGACATACATAAGTGACCTTGGCTAAGTCGTATACAGAAGAAAAACTAACAAACTCAGTCAATCCACAGAATTTTGAGAAAAAATAATTTTTTGTTTTAAGCTGCTAAATTTCAGGTTGTTTTGATAATAACAATAAGTAATTGAAAGACTGATATAGATCAAATGACAGAGCTTTTGGAGAACATAGCTTAGGTTTGTAACCTAATGGGCTTCCTAAACATGAACCCCAAAATTAGATAGTTTTATACTTACCCATTCACATAAAATGCCTAAAAACTGAAAGTTCTTTCCCATAACTGCTGAATTTGTCTTGTATAAAATTTGCAGCATGAAGGAGAACTGATTATGTCCTGCGCAGACAGGAACAACCCAAAAAGAAAAAGAAGAGGGATTTGGCTATAAAAATGCAATCTTATCTGTCTAGCTTATTCAGCTAATTCACTCCTCTTTACCCAGAAGTTTCAGGGAACAGAAAGTAATGAAAGAAATAGAAACACAGATGTATGCAGATGTCATCTTTACTATCTCCATACTTGAAAATGTGAATAGGTAGAAAGGATATTCCTACTCCTCATCCCCACCATTAACCAAAAGGTGCTATACTTTACCCTATTACCCAATCAGAAGACCTCATCTTACAACCCATTTCTCTTGAAATTTTATGATGCCTATGTTTTAGGATGTGTCTTATATATGTTGTTTCTCCCTCAGAATTCAACTCAATGCGTAAGCATGCTGAATTAAATGAATAAATGAAAGCAAACCTATCTAATATAAGTATACTCATTGAATTACTCAGAATGGATTTAAGTATTTAAAAATTCTCTGTTATGAATTATAATGTATTTTTAGCTTGGGTAGATAAACTAACAAACAAAAATGCATATTGTTTATGATTTCTCCTTAAGTACTAGATAAATTTATTCTTAAAATTACCTCCAACCTCTGTTCTCTATGATGGGCTACACTGGATTTAATTACTATTAATTACTATTATTATTTCCTGATGTTCCTTATCAGAATATTTCATTTTTATGCCAATTAGAGTATAATTATTAGGATAATGGACTTTACAAAAAACCAATTACACAATGAGACTAGATGGGATTTATCTCTAGTAATTGAGTCTCACAATTTAAGATCAAAATAAGTGAATCAAAATGAAAATGTAGAATCATTAATCCCCCAGGCATCAACAATAAGGTTGAATTTGCTCTTTTACCCCAAATTAAGCTGATATTTCACAACGTCACATCGATTGATAAATAGGCCCAGTATGGCAGAGTAAAATACATTCATGCACTTAAAATTCAACCCCAGGCCACACATCTTCCACATTTTTTTTAATCAGAGTTTTACATTTGATCCAGAATAATCATGTGAATAAGTAGTAAATTCTCAGAAAGTTTACTTAGAACTTAATACCTTTGAAAGACCTATCATGAATAGTATGCATTTCCCTTTCAAAGAATGTAGAATAGATAGCCACTCACTCGGTTTTAAAGTGCTGCTCTGGGAATATCCCACTGCCTAATTGTTAAAGATGATGATAGAAGGGGTGCCTGGGTGGTGCAGTGGTTTGGGGATCCAAGTCTTGGTTTCAGCTCAGGTCATGATTTCATGGTCATGAGATCTAACTCTACTTATCACAGCCTTCTTAAGGAATCTTTCTCTCTCTCCTCTGTCTCTCCCAACCCCCCATGCTCTCTCTCACTCTGTCTGAAAAATAAATCTTAAAAAAAATGATGTTAACATTCTGAACTGTAGAGATGCATTATTTTAGATAAATTCTCTCTAAAGTACCTGATAAAACAATACTTTAAACTCTGTGTGTTTGAAAAAGACTTGCTGTTAAGTTCCATAACAGGGAGAAGAGAACATGAGGACAAAGCATGACTGGGAGCATAATAGAAACAGACACACTCTATAGGGAATATATATGGGAGATATGTACATATATATATATATATATACACACACACACACACACACACACACACATGCATACATACTACATACAAGCACATATATATACACATATGTATATGTATAAACAGAACATTTATTTTATACACACATGCACCCACATGCATCCATATGTTTCTCTGAAGAACAGATTTTGATACTGAAAGTGGTCCTAGAGAAACAGAATCTTCAGAAGGTGTTTTCTAAATTATTTGAGTTTTTTTTGGAATTGGTTCTCTACCCAGTTTTAGAGGTACTGATGACTATTTTCAGTAAGAGAGAACACAGATTAATTCATAGTATGATATGGAATAGAGACAGGCAAAGTATCAACCTTGGGTAACTCCCAATGAAATACTTGTAAGATATAAAGTTCTAGATGACCAAATACTTGTTAGCTTAGGACATTTTTATCAAACTGAAAAGTATAATGAAATTGACTACTTGTTCCTAACCGAATTTTACAAAATGGAGTCAGGGTGAGGAAATATGAACTCAAGGCTTCCAATTCCCTACTCAAGCATCATATCAAAAGATGTAAATTTTCTGATTTCTCTGAAAAGCAAAAACAAAAATACCTTATTTCCTGTAGTCTCAGAGATGAGATTGCTAAAACCCAAATCTAGATTCTAAACTGCAAGGGGATGAATTACAGTGCAAATTGAATTACTCACCTTCTAGGATATCTATTGTTAAAGTGAAGAACTGGCCTGGGAAAGATCAGAAAATGAATTTTGAAATGGTAACCTTGGGAATATCTTGATGAACCTGTGAACATTGAACCCCTAAATTCTGATAAGTTCTTTTTAACAGCAGAAGCCATCTTACCACCCTTGTCTGAGGAAGTTAACCCTGCTTTGCCCGAGGAACCTATAATGGTCTCCACTGAGGTAATTTCCTCATAAAATCCTGCTGATTTTTATCCAGAACCCATTTCCAGAACCTCTCATTGCTTGTACACCTATAACAACACTCAGTCCCAGCAGGACCTGAATGTGAGGTAAATGTATGAAATATGAAGAGGTGTGCTACGTTCCAAAACAAGTCTGGAATTTCCAATTTACATGGCTAGACAGAAGTCTGAGGGATTTGTATGGGAATGATAATGAGGATGTAGGATAATGGCAGAAGAAACATGAAGTTGGATCAGGTTGAAATCATTGACATAACCCACTGAACAGGGATTCTGGATTCAATATTTAGTTCAGGGATAGAAGAAGGGATCCAAAGGCTTTAAGGGGACTGGAAAGTTAGAGTGCATTTATCATATAAGACTTGCTTACTCACCCTGGCAAAAAGCCAGGGAGTGTCCCAGAGATACACCTTTTGCCACATTTATGAGGAATAAATTTGTGAGAAGCACCTTAATATCCTTGGAGAAATTTCTGGTTGTTCATCTCTGTAGGACTGAATTTCCAGTGGGAAACCTGCCACTGAACCGAGATCCTTAAATATAATGAGGATAGTTGGATCCTGGGGTGGAGGGGTCAAGTAGCAGCACTTCATCACCAAGGCAAACCTGGTTACCAAGATGGACAACAGAGTCAAAGCGGCAATCAGAACAGCCTGACCCACTAGACCTATTGTGGTGACTAGCTGATCATGGTATCCTTAAAAGTGAAATGAAGGAGTGGTCTACTAAATTCATATGCAGTCCATATGAGTGGAAGTGTTCTAGGTCAAGTGAACCCAAGTATAACTGGAATCATAGAGAAATTCACAACCCCTCAGTCAATTCCCACACAAAAACTAGTTTACAGATCCAGAACCGCTTGAGTAAGGAGACAGGGAATACTTAAGACTCCATCACACTGCCAAAATTTCACACTGTCAGTCTTTCTCCCAGGCATCCCCAAAGGGGCACGCATCCTTTTATCAGGATGCCTGCACACTGGGGAAAAGGAATTAATAATACTTTTCAGGGAATATTGGGCACTTGTTTTCAACTGACACTAATTCGGGAGACCCCAAATGTCACTGTGGTCCACTAGTCAGGATATGGGCTTATAGAAATCAAATGACTGATGGAATTTTAGCTCAGATCTATCTCAGTGTGGATCCAGTAAGTTCCCAAATCCTGGGGTTGTTTCCCCTGTTTTGGAATACATACTTGGAATAGACATAAAAGCAACTGGCAGAATCCCTATGTGGGTTCCCTGATCTGTGGAGTGAGGGCAATTCTAGTAGGTAAATTCAAGTAGAAGCCACTAGAACTGCCTTTACCTAAAAAAAAAAAAAAAAAAAAAAAAAAAGTAAACCAAAAGCAATACCACGTGCCTGGAGTTTACAGAGATAAAGTGCCACTATCAGGGGATTGAAGAATGCAGAGTGGTAATTCCCATCACATCTCCACTCAACTTGCCATTTGGCCTGCAGCAAACAGACAGATCTTGGAGAATGACAGTGGATTATGACATAAACATAACCATGTGGTCATTCTAATTGCAGGTGTTGTACCAGATGTGGTTGCCTTGCTTGAGAAAATTAACACATACCCTGGTGTCTGGTATACAGCAATGAATTCGACAGATGCTTTTGTCTTGATACCTGTCAGTGATACCACCAGAAGCAGTTTGCTTTCAGCTGGCAAGACTATCACTGTCCTACCTCAGAGATATATCAACTCTCCAGCCCTATATCATAATTCAGTCCATAGGAAATTTAATTGATTTTCTCTTCCACAAGATATCACAATGATCCATTACATTGCATTGATCATGTTATGCTGATTGGACCTAGTGAACAAGTCATAGCAAGTAAGACATTTGCCTGTCAGAGGATGGGAAATAAATATGAAAGAAAAACAAAACAAAACATTCAGGGCCTTTCATCCCTTTCATCCCAGTGATTTCTGTAGTGTCCGTAGTGTGGGGCATATTGAGATACCCCTTCTAAGGTAAAGTATAAATTGTTATATCTTGTCCCTCCTATAGCCGGAAAAGAAGCACAGAGCCTAGAGGGTGTCTTTAGACCTTGGAGACAATATATTCCTCATTTAGTTGTACTACACTGGGTACCAAGTGATTCAAATACCTGTTAGTTTTCAGTGGGCTTAAAATAAGAGAGAGCTCTGCAGCAGGTCCAGTCTGTGGTGCAAGCTGCTTTGCCACTTTGGTCACATTATTCAGCAGACTCAATGGTGCTTGGAGTGTGAATGTCAGAGAGAGATGCTGTTTTTCACCTTTGGCAGGCTCTTTTATGTGAATCATGGTGCAGACCCTCAGGATATTGAAACACACCCCTGCCATCCTCTGCAGAGAGATACTTTCCTTCTAAGAAACCTTTGCACTTGCTAGAGGGACTTAGTGAACTACATATTTAAGCATGGGCCACAAAGTTGCTATGCAACTTGAGCTGTTCAACATGAATTCGGTGTTGTCTGACCCACCAAGCCATAAAATTGCCTGTGCACAATAAGACTCCATCGTCAAATGGAAATGGTATATGCAAGATCAGACTCAAATAGGCCCTGAAGAAACAAATTAGTTCACTGGGAGGATTTCTGCTCACCAGTCTTTGAAGGATATCTCGGAAAGGGGCTATAGAGGGGCAGCTACCCACTTTTAGGTGGTGTCTGTATACTGCCCAGAGCAATCTGTAGTTAGACATGTTTTCTCTTTCTTAGCTAACCTATTGTAGAAAACTCCTTAATAAGACCATGGATGCAGGCTGGGAGATACAAGGGACTGTAGCAGGGGTAACACATGAGGAAATGGCCCAAATAACCAGGGGCCTCACTCCTTCCATTAAGGACAAAGGTGAACAGAAATCCTCTCACTGGGCAGAATTATGAACAGTACATCTTGTTTATTTTTCTTGGAACAGGAAATACCCAAAGATTCAATTGCATACCAATTTATATGATGTGGCCAATGGTTTGGTATGGTGGTTAAGTCCCTGGGCTAAAGATTGGGCCAGGTCTAGTCTTCCAGTTGATAAGCAAGAAGTAGAGCCAGACTGAAACAAAACTCAAAAGAAAAAAAAATTACCAAACAGTCAAATAAAATAAAACAACAGCAATAAAATATCTATAATTGTTATTATAAACATGTGTTATAGACTTAATATATACTAAACACTTCTCTAATTTCTTTAGCTGCATTAACTCGACGCCTTCTCCTAGTTTCATGAGTTAGGCCATCATTGTGTCTTCTGAAACAGCAGGTCTGTCTGTTGTCTTTAATTATAGGGAGACAGGCCTCATAAATCATCTGTTTTTCTCACAGATGGGTGAAACTTGCTTACATATCAAAAAGTTTTATGCTTTCTCCCATAGTCCTGCCTCCAAATCACATATTACAAATGTTCACTTGGTAGAAAGGCCAACTAATTATGTTGTGGTCCCTTATTCCATTAAAACTCACTCAGAAGCAAAGGGAAGGAGAACTGTGATGACATCTGTAGTGATTCTTATTTCCTTTTTTCTTCCTTCTCAAAATAAAGTACCATATTTGTAGCTTAGCTTTGATTACCGGTGATTAGTGATTATCCACTCACTTTCACATTAAGGGCAATTAATTGTTAGCAGAAAGTTTATGCCTCTCTGTAGAATAATCAAAAATAAAAATAAAAGAGAGAGAGAGACTGATTTAGTTCCCTAACTGGTTGAAATCTGAAAAATGGATTTCCTTGTGTCTTTTTGGCAGAAATTGAAACTAAATAGAAAGGGACCTTGTTCTGAGATACTATCAACTTCCCGAATTACAAGTTGATTGATTTTAGAATTTTTTTTTGTTATAATTATCTGAAAAGAAATACCTAGACTAGATATTTCTGGTCATCTTTAGTAGGGATAATTGTGTAAATTTAAATATTCAAAATTAAAATTTAGAAGGAGAGAAAAGAATATTCTTGTAACTAATAGACTCTCTCATGGCATTCTGGCACAGAAATGCCTGAATACACACAGCTCTTCTGTTTATGGTCCTGCTTTCTTCTAAGGAAATACAAATTCAAATGCCATGATTTTCATATATATTTAAATTAGAAAGTGAGTTTTTGCCATTCCCCATAAAAAGTAAAACTACATTTTGTGATAGTCACTTTGTGTAGATAATCCTATCTCAGGATTTCATTTTCAATCGCCTCCAAAGATTACTATATGAAGTGATAAAAATTTATTGAACTTCATTATCTATAGTACCCAACTATACTTAAAAAATTTGGTACTTTTGAATTTTTTGAATAACCCATCCAATCATTTTTTATTTGCTGTGTCCCAGAGTTTAAAAAAAAAAAGAAAGAAAATAAGATACAACTTCTTTCTTCAAGAGGCTCATAAATGTAAAGAATCCATTCTACTATATACTATATATATATTTTTTTTAATTCAAATTCTCAAATTTCATCTCAGAGGCTAAAACTTTATGTAGTTGGGGATGGAACCGGTTGGAGTGTCTAACCTGAAAATGTACTAGAATTAATGTTGAATGGTCAAAGTCAAATAAAGTTTTGCAAATCTTTGTTGGAACAGAATTGTTGCAAGAGAGTGTCAATGAGTTCTCTTGGGTGATCTGCATTATGCATTACTGTTTACTTTAAGATCAGAAAGGTAAAAATACATAGTCTTAATTCCATCTAATGATGTAGGATTTTCCTAAGTCAGCTTTTTAAAGCATATACATAATGAGATTGAAATTACCATGTGAGTGAAAATTAGAGGTGAACATGTAGGGGCACCTGGATGGCTCAGTCAGTTAAGCATCTGATTCTTGGTTTCAGCTCAGGTCATTATCTTGGCTATGATCTCAGGGTCATGATCTCAGGTCCTGAGATCTAGCTCTGCATGTGAGTAGGTTTGGGATTTTTTCCCTCTTCTTCTCCCCACCTCCATCCCTCTTCCTAGGTGCTGGCATGTGTACATGCTCTCTCTGTCTTGCTCTAAAATAAAATCTTAGGATCAGCAGCTCAGGTCATGATCTTAGGGTCTTGGGATGGAGCTCCACATCAGACTCCCCACTGAGCGAGGAGTCTGCTTCTCCCTCTGCCCCTCCCCCAACTCGTGTGCAGGCACATTCTCTCTCAAATAAATAAGTAAAATCTTTAAAAAATAATAAAAATTTTTAAAAATTAAGGAAGTGAACAGACAATTTGATATTTTGCTCAATAAAGATGATCTCTCTATTGATATATTATCTACTTTAATGACCTAACATCAGTGATGTAGTTTGATTTATCAAAAATAATTAGCTATTTTTTCCTAAAGAATATGCAGTTATTTCATGTGCCATTGCTAATACAAATGAGAATTTGAACTACCATTTAATGAGCAATTAGAATATGACAGGTCTGGGACAAAGCACTATACATGAATGGTCTTTTTTAAGCCTTGCAACAACACCGTAAGGTGGGCATATGCTGTTTTTATTTCCTTTGTTGAGATCAGGAAATTTAAGTTTAGCAAAGTTAAGTACCTAGATCTAGATCACAGAGTTGCAGTGTGCTGGGATAAATACCAGAGTCAGTGTTGTTCTCCCATTATATATTTGCTTTATAACCACCAGCAAAGTATATAGAAGCATTTACACAAAATATCTTACCTTTAATTCACTGTCCATTCTTCTATCAATGAGCACTAGTCTGATGGAATTTAGATCATGGGTCTACTGTTAATCTTAACACTTCAGCCTGGGTGTTCCTCTATAATCGCAGCAGTGGAGCCTATTGATTAAAATTTCAGGTTTGAAAGACAGATTTCCTGGATTCAAACCCAGCTCTCATACGTAACAATGTTATATGGGTCACATTACTAAAATGTTCTACACTTCAGTTTCTTCCCTAATAAACGGGATTAACATAGAACCTACCCATAGATCAGAGATGGTGATTAATTAAATACAGTTTTACACAAGCAATAAGCATTAAGGAAATATTAGCTATTATAATTTTGTGTGGAAAGAAGAAATATGAAGATATATTCATATTTGCTCCCATGTTCATATAGAAACAGTAACACAATGTAAACTAATAAAAACATCTACATACATGGAGAGTAAAAACAAGATTATAAATTTTTATATCTTTTTGACTATACATCGTTATTTGAGTCATTGATTAATGTACTGCCCTGATATTATTAAATCTATTTTTTCTCTTTAAGAAAATATATTTTCCCTAATCTATATAAACTTTTACATTAACTATTGAGTTTTCTATAGGACATTTATTGCAGTAAAAATTGTTTTTAATAGAGAGGTAAATGGTAGGGTCATGTGATACATATAGTTCTAAACAAATAATAGAGTGGAGGAAAAATTAGTCAAGTACAACAAAATGAAAAGAATATGAAATTTATAGTTCATTAAAAGTTTACTAAGAGCTAGCAAAATCATATTATTAAGTGAAAAAGTCCAAACTACTACAAAAGTCAGTGCAAAATATTAAAAAGGAATTTTGTGATTATGATCAGGGAAAATATAACTATGGTACTATAGTAGTAAATACCCATATCTAATATAATATTGCAATATTTTATCTAGTCCTTCCCACTGGGTTGATTTCAAAGACTGTGTAAGAAATTTTCAGTGGTGTTGAGAAATGGCAAACTTACTAAAGGGATAGCTAAATTCTTCTGTAAAGTAAGATCTTGACTATCTTGAGAACTAAGAAACCTCAATTAGGTGGCTAAGTAATAAACAAATAACAACAATAAAATTAAATGCCTTTCAAAAAAAGGTAGCCAAAATCAATCTCAAATCCCTTGATGTGTGTCTCTGCATATGTGGGGGAGAAAGAATGCTGGTTCTTTCTATCTCAAAGGAACAAATCCAAGTAAATCATCTTAAAGGAAGAGAGACTTTAGTCAGACAGAGAAATGACAAAATAAAACATATTTTTGACTATCAGGATAATAATACAGACATTGCCCCTGCAAGTCTTTGAGATGGCAAACACAGAAAACTACAAATTTAATCAAGATAGCTTCAGAGCTACGGTTAAGCTCTTATGATTTTCTGCTATTCTGTGATCCTGAAATCAATAGTAAATATGAAGTCATTGCAGTATTCCAACAGTTTATCCCGTCTCTCTCTCTCTCTCTCTCTCTCTCTCTCTCTCACACACACACACACACACACACTTGCTTTGCAAGACACTTAGAATTTTATATACATTTTTTCCTAATAGCACCATCTTTCCAATTAATCTGTATCTTTATTATGCATGTTATTTGGCAATAAAAATAAAATACAATTATATAAATCAAATTTGAGATTTAGAATTTCTATTGTCACCATCTATAGCTAGTTAATTTCTTTTTTATAGAACTAGTTTTGAAAGGACAAAACTACTGATTTAATTTTAAAGCTTATTACTATTCTTTAACCAAAATAAAATTCTAGTATTCAACTTCATGAAGTTCCAACAGCACTCAGATACCAAGGATATTCTCGAGGATTTGTTTCTCAGTATGATTAGCATTGTTAAGTTAAATTCCTCTATTTTGAAACAATGTTTTTTGGACAGAACCTAACTTTATTTTAATGAATGATATCTTAAAATATTTAAATTCTAAATGCCACCTTGTTTATCTGGAATTTCTGAGGTCTCAAATCATCTTAAATGAACTCTAAGGCATATATTCGTAACTTAGTTTAAAAAAATTCTGCAAATCACAATGAACACTTACGAGCTTTACTCTCCAGTCAAATGAGGTATTATAATAACAAGCCCCTACGCACTCTCAGAGACATAAAAACCATTCATAGTTTTCTTTCCTCACCCTCAACCCAGCCAGGCAGAGCTCTGAAAGTCAAATGATCATGTTACTCTTATATTTGGTTGCCTTCTATTTCTGCTATACCTCTGCTTGCTAGTAGCAATTACTGGCAAGAAAATAAAACTATTAAAATGATATTCCTGTCAAAACAGCTTCAGAAAATTGCTACAGAACAACGCAGCAATCTTTCAAATTTACCCACTTTCTCCATGCTCTCATTCTCCAAATGATCTGCCAACAATTGTACTTTAATAAATACATCGTAAGACCAACAATAAACCTATTAGGATACGTGGCATACAATGTGGACTTTTTTCTTTTCTGAAATGATATTTGACATCCTAATTTTGCTTTGGAGGGAAGAAAATAAGAAATAGAAACCAAGAATAAATGCAACACTGAATAAAAAGTATCATTTTTCCCTCCGAGCTACAATACAATATTTTCTCTGATTTATTCTTATCCACCGAATCACAGAAAAAATAACTGATTTTATAAAATGTTTACTTTTTATGAGCCTTTCCGCTTTATCAATAGTTGTTTCCCTTGTTGACCATACTGCCACATTTTACAATTCCGGGAGGCATACTTTGCATTGTGTTTTAGGGCATGTAGTGCATATTCTGCTTAAAAGGATAAAGCTTAATTTTGAAAGACAACTGATTTTATTCTAAGTAGCATGCTATTGTTGTACCGACAGTACCATATGTTCTCATTAGTCAGAATTCTCAACTGCCAACTATATAAATGCGTTAAGTTTTGGAAAGTCATACTTGGGGAAGTTTTAGAAACATGACAAGCACGGATGATGCACGCCTTGTCCTTATCTGTTATGACAAATAGAAATGCTAGATAAATTGCAACAATTAAAATAAAAGCTTAATTCAAAAGAAATGGGTAACCTCAAGTACTAAATTAAGGGAGCCCACTAAGACAAAGTCCTAAGACAAAGGACAAATGTGTCTCTGTGGTCTGCTATAAAGTCTTCAGATCAAGACAGGATATGGGAGGAGAGATCTGGATTTCCAATGCCCACCAAAAAAAGCTAAGACCTGTTACTGAGCCCACGTGAAGTGCACCATCAAAAACCAAGCAATATAGTGCTCCCCTAACTCAGGATTTAAAAAAAAGAATGCCTCTCCCATCGGCATGGACCACATGTAAGGAAGTTTGCAATATGACTGGAATTCCAGGTGAAACGCAATTTTTCCTTGAAAGGAAATCAAGGCCTCCATCAGTCCCCTTGTATGGGCTGGGGTCTAAACTTGCATGGATATTTCTAGTAAAAAAAGGTTTGAGGGAAAATGGAATTTCACCTCTAGGAGAACAGATAAATAGTATTTGTTACATGTGTATTTTGGAATTCTATCTTAGAAAGAAAAACCAGTTTTTGTAGGGCAACATGAGTAGATACTAAAATATACTTTATTATTATTTTTTAGTTTAATTTAAATTTGATTAGCAAACACATAGAACATCATTAGTTTCAGACATCTAAAAATCACTTTAAGTAAAAAGTCAAGAAACAAAGACACTTATAATGAGATGCAATTTATAAAAATAAAAACTCCTGTATTTAAAATGTTACATATAGACCTTATAAAGATGAGTTCATAGCAAAGGACATGTATCAGATCTCTTAACATGGCTGCTTATGGTAAGGAAGAAATGTGAGTTTGGATTTCAAATGATAGGGAGACATAAAATAATAATAATTGTCCCAAAATAAGTGAAGGGCAATTAGGAGACTGCACTATGAAGGAAGGCAACAAATAACTCCATTAAATTACAGCCTATTAAATAATACAATAAAATAAAACATAAACTTCTAAATAGGGGTAAGAATGAATAATGTAGCAATTATAAATATATATTTTTATATTGCATGATTTAAACTTTATATTATAGATTTATTATGAATTTATATTATATAATGTAAAATAATATATATATTTACATCATTAAAGAACAACTAAAACACTACCTGTCATTCTTGTGGGATTCTACCTAAGTCCTAAGAGAGACGTTCTTCTTCTATGTGACAACACAAAGAGCTCTGCAGATCCATTCCTCTCAACAAAACCCAATCAACTTCATTTTTAAAATACATATTTAACATCTCTGAAAATGGTCCCAAGGGCAAGCAGCAAATGAAGGAACAATTTATTCAAAAAATCAAATGAAAAATTTTAATAAAATCAAGTCTGTATTCTTCAAACCAAGATGTGCTCTCTCCCTCGCTGTTCCAGTGAGATGGAAAGTTCTCCAGGCTGGTGCAGCCAAGAACACAAGATTCCCTCCCCATCCTGGCTCAGAAGTGGAGGGCTATCCTTCGGGGAGGAGTGAGGGGTCAGCATTTCTCATTCTGCCCCCAGCCACCTGTTCCAAGTGAGAGACCAAGGGGTGAGGGCTCTTTTTCACCCATTTATTCATATTAGCATATGTAATTTTGGTTTACTTTAAAAGGTTATAAAACTCCATGATGTTATTATACTATGGTTTAGTCATTCTGTTTTTGGTGGACATTTGAGAAGTTTCCAGTATTCTGCTATCATAAAAACTGTTTCAACAGTCACTTACAAGACTCCTTTGCACATGTGGATGAGATTTCCTTTTTTTTTTTTTTTCATTTAAATTCAATTAGCCAACATATAGAACATCATTAGTTTCAGATGTAGGGTTCAATAATTCATCAGTTGCATATAACACCTAGTGCTCATCATGTCACGTGCCCCCCTTTCTACCTATGTGTGGAATTGCTAGTGTTGAATATATACATGTTAAACTTTACTATATACTGACAAGTTTGTCTCAAAATGTACCCACTTACATTCCATCCATTAGTTTGTAATAGTTTGCAGTGGTGGAAACTCAATGAGTCACTTTAAACAATGTGTTTGGACTCCACAGCGTTAATTTTTGAGTCAGTTTTATGGATTTATAATTTTCAGGACACAAAACTCATAGTCTCAAACAAAACAAAAATATAAACAAATTATATATGTATAATATATATATTACAAATCACTGTATATGATATATATATATACACACACATATATGTATATATTACAAATCGTTATAAATAGATATCAGAAGATGGAAATAAGAACTTTAGTTTATGAATTCAGACATTTATCATAGTTATAAGAAATGTATGAGAATAAGAAGCAAGAAATTTCAGATCATGTTTCCCTTGGTGTAAAGTAGTGTTAGTGGTACTGGCAGATACGCAGAGGGCTCCAACTCTATCTTAGACGTTTTATTTCTTAAGAGCAAATTTAGAGAAAAGAAATAGCAATAACTATTGAAATTCTAAAAGAGTAGGAATCAGAAACCTGGGTTTTGATGTAATTTAATGAACGCTGTTTTTCTTTTATAACACATGTTTCACACTCACAGTGAATTGTAAAGTGGATGTTGAGGCAATACCTAGAATGAGAAAACGGTATTGTTGTTCTTCATCCACTGCTTAACATAATATATTTATTAAATAGATACTTAAATATATAACTAATTCTAATTAAAGTGGATGAATACAAACCTTGAAATGATGACACTTTACTACTGTTCATTTTTTAAATCTCTACCATTCAAGCATGCCTCTGGGAAGAAAAGTTTTTTTTTTTTTTTAAATTTTACTTTTTACTTCCAGAAATATTCCAACTTACACATATGATACTTTTAAAAAATGGTACCTTTCACTTTTAGGATAAATCACTATACAAATGGGGGATTTTATATTAACCTCTGTCTAGCTGATTTTATTACTATTAGATGCGGTTGACTGTATCTATTGACTTGACACTGTCAGTCAGAATTGTAAATACCGACACTAGCAAAGCTTCTGTGGGTCAATCAGTTTACAGTGATTTCAAAAATGCCAGTTTCATGTGAAGATTAAGTGTATATTTTGGATGTTGCATAGCAACTGCTACAGCAACAGTCATGTTCTCTTCCCAGCCTCCTCCTATCTAGCATACTTCTTTGGCAACAGACCAGAAAATATGGAATTCACCAAAAATTTCAAGAACAAAAAAATCACTAGAATTCACAGCACTGACAGAGTAGGATGACAGAGGATGAGGTGGTAATGAGTATAGATTTTAGTAGGGTGACAAAATAGGACTGGGGGATTTTTCTCATGATATTAAAGCTCTCAGGTAGACCTGGGGATCTGTTTTGTGAATAAGAACATTGAGGTACATTAATTAGGATTTTGAATGACAGAGAATGTAAGGAAAGCAACTATGAGATGCTGAGGATCACTTTTCTTAGTTGGTATAATATTGTTCCTAATAGGATTAAAGTGTATCTCTGTGTTCAAATTCAAGATGTGGATTATAAAGGGGTAACAGTGTTTAGGGACCTTTACTATATTTTCCTTACATTTTTGTTCCATTGCATTTGCTAGTTAGACTAAAGTGAAAATAATCAATCAGCCATGCTCTTGTTGTTTAGAAACATCCATAGATTGTCGTCCTATATTTTTAGTTCAGCTCATTTTCAAAACCTAGCACTATATATTTATTTATGCAAGTGATTGATGGAATAGATTCCTAACTTTAATATATTCTCATTCTAACCAGAAGAGATTCAGTGATATTGTGAAAAGAGAAAAAGCATTCCAGATTTTGCTTCAACATACAGTGAATTCAGTGCTTGGTTATAATACTCTGGTCTCCATAAGGACAAGATTTTGAATAAGCCAGTGTTGCCCATGAGTATTAAATATGCGCATTTATTAATTTCACTAAATACTCAATTGTATGGACATACCTCATACTTGTTACTTTAAGAAGCAATATTGTCAAATGACAATTTTATTTATTTTTTTGTTTTGTTTTGCTTTTAGGCTATCACACATGGTTACATGCATATGAATACTTCTAGCAGTTTCTCTTGGCTTCTCGCTATTCCATTTAACATATATTTAAATCCCCACCTCAACTTCTTTGATTTATCTCTTGTGTCTCTGGCACATTATTATAATACTTTGAGCCTTCTTCATATCCACACTTTGGCAATTGTAGCCACTCCTAAAACTTAATTTTTTCACCTATATGATGCTTCTTCAGCATATGCATGTATTACAAAAATAAAACATAGAGATATAGAATAGATATAGATATCACATAGAGATAGAGATAGACATTCAGGTGTACATATACACAAGCATAGATGTGTTTTGTATTGTGTACAACTGATAATATACAACTATCAGTATGCTCTATTTATTGTATATAAATATATACACCCCCACATCAAAAACTGATAACTCATGCTCTTCTCCTATTTCCATCCAACTTCACAGACCTGCTTCTCTCAAAATTGCTGACTCCGCTAAGTGCACGGCTGCCTGCCCCAACAAGGAACCTGCTATTTTCCCTATTATCACCATGACCAAGAATCCAGGCCACCATAATCTCTTGTCTGGACTTTGTCCCATGTCTCTCCTTGTTTTGCTGCCCTCCAGTTTCACCTGTTCAGTATACGATCTGCCAGTCAGCATGAGAGACTCTTTTAGAATGAAATGTGAATCGTGTCATGCCCTCTTTGTTACAATGTTTTCATGCTTCCTTGGGAGTAATGTTCAAACTCTTCACTATAAGTTGTAGGGCTGTTCTTTTGTTGTTGTTCATCGTCCTGTGTCTCCAGTTCACCTCTTCTCACCTCACCTCTCTACTTTAAACTCCAGCAAAATTTACCTTTTATCCTGGCAGTGGGTATTAAGGAGGGAATGTATTGTGTAGAGCACTGGGTTTGGTGCATAATCAATGAATCTTGGAACACTGAAAAAAAAATTAAATTAAATTAAAAAAAAAAAAAGACTTACCTTTTAGGGGCGCCTGGGTGGCTCAGTGGGTTAAAGCCTCTGCCTTCGGCTCAGGTCATGATCCCAGGGTCCTGGGATCAAGCCCCGCATGGGGCTCTCTGCTGGGCAGGGAGCCTTCTTCCCTCTCTCTCTCTCTGCCTGCCTCTCTGCCTACTTGTGATCTCTATCTGTCAAATAAATAAAATCTTAAAAAAAAAAAAAAAGACTTACCTTTTAGTTCTTTAATCTAACTAGTTCTTAGCCTCCAGGAGTTTGTATATGCCGATAACTGATCTGGAATATTTCCCCATTTCTCTGCTTTGCCTAGTTAACACTTAGGCATTTTCCAGCAAAATTTAATGACCATTTCTTCTAGGAAGATTTTTTTCATCCTTCTAGGCTTGAGTAGGTCTGATTGTCTTCACCCACGCTACCTATCCCATACTTGTCTTATTAGAGCACTTAGACTTTTGAAATCGTCTTCCTGACTGAGATTTAATCTCCATAAAAGCAGGAACTATATTTCTCTTTCTCAGTGTTCCACACTTAGTACCTTAAGCTTTGTGTGGTCCATAGGTGATACTTAATAACTATGTTTTTGAATGAGCAAAATACATGATTAGCTAAAGGAATATACTGAGTCATATATTTCTGGATAGTCAGGTGAAAGTGAAACATTTGGCTATTAAAAAATCATAAACAAGCGTCCTCTGGCTGGCTCAGTGAGTTAAGCTTCTGCCTTCAGCTCAGGTCATGATCTCAGGGTCCTGGGATCGAGCCTCACATCAGGCTCTCTGCTCAACAGGGATCCTGCTTCCCCCTCTCTCTCTGCCTGCTTCTCTGCCTACTTGTGATCTTTCTCTTTGTCAAATAAATAAATAAAATCTTTAAGAAAAATCATAAGCAAGCACTGGGTATTATATAAGACTGATAAATCACAGACCTGTACCCCTGAAGCAAATAATATATGTTAATTAGTTTAATTTAAATAAAAACTCCTAAGTGATTAAAACAATCGGATATTTCATTTGTATTTCACTTCATACAAATATTTTTCATTAATTTGTTGAGTGATAAAAGACATAATTTTTCCCCAAAGTATTTCATAAAATTGGAATTTGGAGTCATGTTTCTATGCCTTTTTTTGGCTTAATATTCTCTTTTCTTTTTCTTTTTCTTTTTATTTTTAACAGTGGCTTTTGCTCAATTAGGTTTCATTTTGTAAAAATGACATGCTGAAGGATGAAAATACATTTAGATAAATAATACAGAGTGACAAGAAAAATTCTTTAATATGTAGTAGCTATGCAATAAAAATAAGTGGAATGGACTAATGAACTTGAGCTCTCAATATTAAGCACAATTATTGGAGACAGCCGGTGGATTTCAATTTGCATGCCATTTCTGGTCAATGGTTAGAGGCTGTTTTATACTCAGTTGGGAGGTGGATAAATACAATGAGATGTAACGATTAGCAAGGAAAACTATCATGACTAATTATTGATGTCAAGCAGAGGGGTGGGAAAGAGGAGTGATGGCATTTCTGCCACATATATGCCATTATGAAATTATGCAATTATTCATAGAGAAATAAAAAGTGAAGTGAAAAAATGTGGGTAGTTGGCAAAGAAGGGGTAGAAATTTGGGTTAATAGTGCTTATGTCCTGCAAACACAAGTTAGAGAGACACGTACATTCACACACACACACACACACACACACACACACACATAAAGCCAATCAATTATCTATAGTATTAAATTATTGAAGTAATTCTGTTAAGACCTAATTAGAAAAATTTTAGTAATTCTCCTAAATCTGACATTTACATAAATGGACTAAAAACAATCACTACATATTTTAGAATATATCGTACTTACAAAACCATAATTGAAATATATCAATGAATTTCTATGTAGATATTATATTAGGTGAATTCACATAATTTAGAATTCAGAAAGAATCTACATTTAATTCGGCTTTTGCCTTCCATAAGGTCATAGGGATAAAATTTTATTTCAAATGATTACATAACTTCAAAGGTATTTGAAATCTGTCCTTGTATGGAAAAATACTATAAAATTTATCAAAATAAATATAATACTTTATATAATTGCTTTTCATGGTTGACAATTGAATAATATAGTTGGATTTTCAAATGTATTTAATTCTAATTGAATTTGCTGACTTTTTAATAGATGGTGGCAATGTAAACATAGGATATCATTTTGGATTTTTTTCCCATTACTGATTCTAAACATAAAGTATACTGCCTGGAAAACAGCTCATATGTAAAAATATTTCAAAAGATACTTCACAGTGTGTACATATGACAAAATTAGAAAATTGTGGGATTATACAACAATGAATGAGTGTTGATGCTTTTTAGTGAACAAAAGCATAATTTTGTTTTAGTAATTGAAAAACTGTGATTGAGATGGAGAAAGATTAACATATGGCAATATATTAATTATGACAGATGCAGGACTTGAATTCTGATATTTTTTATTCTCTGAATAAAATGTACTTCACAGCATATAATATTTTTTTAAAGATTTTATTTATTTATTTGACAGAGATCACAAGTAGGCAGAGAGGCAGGCAGAGGGAAAGAGAGGAGGAAGCAGGCTCCCCGCTGAACAGGGAGCCCGATGCAGGGCTCGATTCCAGGACCTTGGCATCATGACCTGAGTAGAAGGCAGAGGCCTCAACCCACGGAGCCACCCAGACACCCTACATATAATAATTTTTCAAAAAACTTCTCTATAATGGGGCACCTGGGTGGCTCCGTGGGTTAAAGCCTCTGCCTTCGGCTCAGGTCATGATCCCAGGGTCCTGAGATCGAGCCCCGCATCGGGCTCTCTGCTCGGCAGAGAGCCTGCTTCCTCCTCTCTCCCTGCCTGCCTCTCTGCCTACTTGTGATCTGTCAAATAAATAAATAAAATCTTTAAAAAAATTATCTATAGGGGCACCTGGGTGGCTCAGCGGGTTAAGCCGCTGCCTTCGGCTCAGGTCATGATCTCAGGGTCCTGGGATCAAGCCCCGCATGGGGCTCTCTGCTCAGAAGCCTGCTTCTTCCTCTCTCTCTGCCTGCCTCTCTGCCTACTTGTGATCTCTCTCTGTCAAATGAATAAATAAAATCTTAAAAAAAAATTATCTATAATAAAATTGGTTATATTTGGTTAATTCTTCATATGGAATTCACTCATAAGTGATACACTCTGTTACCACAATGAACCTGGTTATATGGGTACAAATTACCTGTATAAACAGCTCTTACCTGAATCCTCAGGAGACCTTTTGGAGCCCTAGAGATGGCAACCAGCCAATGATGTTTATTTAACTGTTTTTCGTGGAGTCACCACAAGAGGTGGTAGTGTAGCATTATTACAAATAATATCCTTCATGAATATTTATAATAAATAAATACGCTTTTTTTACACACTTCGGTGAATTGTTTTGCTTCTTTCCCCCATATGAGATATCTCGAGGTTAGGCAAATTCTGAGTAAATATTAGACTTCATAAATTGTACAAACAAGACAAAATGAGCTTCTTTTAGATGTCTGAATGATGCAGACTAACCAAGATTTACTAAATACCATGTCAATATTTTGAAGAGAAATCTAACTTTACTGAAATAGGAAGGAAACATCCTGTATATGTGATCAGGACACTTAATGGGGTATATTGCTCTTTGTCTTAAAAAAGCACACTATATTGAAAGGGATGATTAATCAGAATCAATACTGGGCAAATCCAACCTACTGATCTGATTTTGAATTTTAGTTCCATATTTGTCTGTGTACTTTTGCTTATTATAAATAAGAAAAATCACTTCTATTGATTGCAAGTTTAAATGGTATCACCAGCAAATGCTTCTTTTTTGAACTATAACCTTTTAAGGATCACTAGAGTTGTATAAAATCAGTAAATGGAAGTGTTTTGTTGTTGTTTGTTTATTTGTTTGCTTCATTTGTTCTATTTCCAAGCATAATTTTGAGGTATAGGATTTAACCAATCTAAGTCTCAGATGTAATTCAATATGGGAAGCCAATCTACGTAAGCTTGAAAATATATATCTTATCAATACTTGTGATCTGCAGTAATTTCCACTAAGTGGCTATGGTCATGCTCAAGAGGCCACGATTTCAAAAGATTTGCCATTAATTAGATATGAGGATAGAGAAAGACAAGCTGTGAAATTTTCAACACAAAAAGGTCATGATTTTAGCAGAGAATTCATGATATTTTATTCTGTCACCCTTCTTATTTCTAAATTAAAGTAGAAATATGTTTGATGTCATACATGCTATGCAAGAAAATGTTAATAGAGAAGCAACTTTGTTTATTTCGTATTTTCACAAAGCAATCTCTAACCTATGGATGCCTGGGTGGCTCAGTGGGTTAAGTGTCTGCCTTTAGCTCAGATCATGATCTTGGGGTCCTGTGATCAAGCCCCATCTAAGTAGGGAGTATGACTCCCCCTCTTTCAACCCGTCCCCTCTGCCCACTCATTGCCCTCTTTTGCTCGCTCTCTCTCAAATAAATAAATAAAGTTTTAAAGCAATCTCCAATCTAATTAATACACAAGATAATATGAACAATTGCTAAACTTATTTTTTGCTTCATTATTTTTCACAATCTCATTTTCTGCCTTAATCAATTATTTCCTGCTTAAAAAATAGGGGAAGGGTTATGAAATATGAAATATTAAGGTCTCCTGTTGCTTTGATTTTATTACGATAATACATATCCCTAATTTCTTTGAAAACTACTGTTTCTGCCCCCACTGAATTGACATTTTCCTAAAGGGCTTCCAATCATAATGCTTTAACAGTCAAGCTACTAAGTTGGACCAATAGACCCAGACCAGTCAAGTACGTATTTTCCTATATTCCTACAGGAATAGGTGAATCTTATTCACCTAGGGTAGGAGCATGTAGGTGGTTCAGTCATTAAGCTTCTGCATTCTGCTCAGGTCAGGATCCTTGTGTCCCAGGATCCAGCCCAGAGTTGAGCTCCCTGCTCAATGGGGAGTCTGCTTCTCCCTCTGCCCCTCACCCTGCTTGCATGTTCTCTCACTCTCTTTCTCAAATAAATAAAAAAAATCTTAAAAAAAGGAAAAATTATGGATTGACTTTTGACTCAATCCAGGCAAATCACATCCTTCCCTGGAATGTGGTACACTGTAATAGAACTTAGGGAGAAAGAGAGAAAGTCTGACTGCAGTAGGAAATGATTTAACCAAGCAGCATAAAGAAGAAAAAAAAAATTGGGAAGGGGTGGAGAATCGTAACAGCACTTGATAATTCCTGTTTATTTTCTGTTAATTCTGTGATCACCACAGGATCTTTCATTAAATACCATTTTCCAATTCAGTTAGTTTATTTGGATTTCTGTCATTTGCAACCAAAAGAATTCTGACTGGAACAGCTATTTTTCAAGATACTTCTTTATTAACACATAACATCCTTTAAACATTTGCAGATGATATTTAAAAAAAAAAAAAGATCATACAGAGAAATACAATAGATAAATCTCAAGCAGTAGAAAATAGTCTAAGATACATAAAATTGTGTTTTAGGTACTTTATAAATATCAGACTTGGAAGGAAAGTTACAACTCAAAGGAAAGTATATTGCAAAATAAATAAATATTTTGAATTGTAATTTATATATAATTTTAACTTGATAAAAGTCTGCATCTTTTTTTTTTTTTTTAAGATTTTATTTATTTATTTGACTGAGAGAGTACAAGCAGGGAGAATGGGAGAGGTAGAAGCAGGCTTCCCCTTGAGCAGGGAGCCCGATATGGGGCTCGATCCCAGGATGCTGGGATCACCACCTGAGCTGAAGGCAGAGGCTTAACCCACTGAGCCACCCAGGCGCCCCAGTCTGCATCTTTCTTAATTCAATTTTCAACATCACATCTATGTTGCTCACATGCCACACTCTCCTCCCAATCCTAACACAAATATGTAGTGAAAAAAATCAGTTAGGGAGGAAGAAAAAAAATCAAAAGGAAGAAAGGTGTTCAATGGTAGGGACTTGTAAAATCAAATTCAGAAGCCCTGTGGGGGTGATCATGAGAGAAATGCTGGATTCTCTTCCTACAAGGAATTGAGGAGAGTGATCAAGTCATTGACCACAGAATAGGACTAAATGCATGAAGAGTCCACTGTGGAACATAAGAAATGATGTTGTAGAAAGGATTCAAAGGTAGGAAACAGTTGAGATAAATTATTAAAATAAAGAGAGTTTATTAAAGAAATTTGGGTCATATAACTTTATTATGGATGACATATTTTTTGACTACGGCACATTTTGTTTATCATTCTTTGGTTTTGCTTTCACTTTGTTGCATTCTTTGTTTTGTTTGTCGTGACATATTTTTAAGAGTCAATGTGCATCTATCTGGTTATATTTGAGAATTTAAAGTGTCACCAATTAAATGAGCAAATAAAAAGAATAAACAAGATTTAGATGTTAATTTTGTGGAACAATAAAACTATACATTGTCTCTTACATCTAAAATTCTGTTAGTAGTGTGTAATGCTAGTTTAAAGAAACATCTTTATTTTGTAATAAAGAAGATGCTAAAAGTAATGAAATGACTAGAGCAAAAAAAGGTACTTGTATATCTTGAATTAGAAAGTTGTTACCAAGGATACCTGGGTGGCTCAGTTAGTTAAGAATCTGCCTTCTGCTCAAGTCGAGATCCCAGGGCCCTATGGATTAAGTCTGGCATCAGGCTCCCTACTTGTGGGGAGCCTGCTTTTCCCTCTACCTGCTCTGCTGGCCACTCTCCCTGCTTGTATCCTTTTTCTCTCTCTGACAAATGAATAAAAATCTTAAAAAAAAAAAAAGAAAGAAAGTTGGTGCTATTGCTAAGAAGCAAACAAATTAAATAATGACAGTGATACTGTCATTCTTTTTCAGGAGAAAATTTGGTTCAGAAAAATAATGTCAGAGAAATAGGACAAAAACTTCATCAAAGGATAGCATTGTACTAGAGTTCAATTCTACATTTTCAGTGTTTCACTGCCAATTAAAAAAAAGCAATGAGATAAAAATTCCATCAAACTATGGAAGATTAGTCTTGCCACCTGTGTGGAAGATAAATATTTTTAGGCCATATTGATGGGCATTCATAATGAATGAAAAACTGTTCTTGAACTTTTTCCCCCAATTTATTCTCTCTATTTTCCATTAAACAAAATTTATTGAGTCAGAAAACCTGGTTGATTTCTGCCTGATACAAGTCCTACATAATGAACTTTGATTGTAATTATTCAGAAAACCTCAATCCTACATTAGTGTTTCATTTTTATGTTCAGTTTCACCCATTATCATATTTCCCATTCTTTATATTCTCTTCAGTGAGTATGTATGATGATGATACTTCCTGATTCTATAGCATGTACTTAGAAGATATTTATTCTGGAAAAATTAAAAACCAAATAAATGAGCATTTTCTGTTGTAGTTTTTTATTTTTTCATTTTGTTTTTTGTTTTTGTTTTTGTTTTGTTTTGTTTTGTTTTCAATGTATAATTTGCCTTAGAATATAGCATATTTTTTCTGGAATTATAATACCCACAGTTTACTTATGGGAAAAAATAGAAAAAAATGATAAAGCTTTTCTCAAGAAGTCTTACTATATTATATTCAGGTCACCAAGCTAAAAAAAAATATAAAGTAAAATAAAGACCTCTAACAAGAGTTGCTATTGCCAAATGCATGTTTAATAATGGGCTATAAGTTGTAGCAGAAAATGAAAACAACATAGAAATATTTTTGAGTAATGGGAGAGTGAAAAGGGATAATAGAAAAGATTGTTATTCAGTCAACAATCAGCACACAATATCTTTGTCACAGAGAGAGGGACTATAAAGTCTTTCCTAAATAGACCCAGAAAGCATTTTATGTAAGACATTCACTTGCAGAATATTTCAACACAGCCCTGGAAGAAAAATATAACTTCAGTAGTATTTTTATTTTTTCCACAGATTGTGTATTAATCATTAGAATCATAAGTGTGGTTAGTTACAGAAAAATACACTGAAAAAAATTTTATTTTTAGAGATATTGAAATCTGTACAGTAGCCTGGACACCAGAAAGGAATCATATTTATTAACATATTTTACTATGAAATATGAAATAACATAGACTATATCAGAAAAAGTAAACCTGACCCATTTCTTGGAAGAATTCCAAATAAGAATTTATATAATCTCATTTTTAAATATTGATAGTGGCCATATCATTATATATGGGTTGTGAATGTATATTCTCTGAAGTCATTTTTAAACTTACAATACCTCACACCAGTCAGAACAGCTAAAATTAACAAGTCAAGAAATGACAGATGTTGGCAAGGATGCAGAGAAAGGGGAACCCTCCTACACTGTTGGTGGGAATGCAAGCTGGTGCAACCACTCTGGAAAATAGCATGGAAGTTCCTCAAAAAGTTGAAAATAGAACTACCCTATGACCCAGCAATCGCACTACTGGGTATTTACCCTACAGATACAAACGTAGTGATCCGAAGGGTCACGTGCACCCGAATGTTCACAGCAGCAATGTCCACAATAGCCAAACTATGGAAAGAACCTAGATGTCCATCAACCAATGAATGGATAAAGAAGATGTAGTGTATATATATATATATATATATATATATATATATATATGTGTGTGTGTGTGTGTGTGTGTGTGTGTGTGTGTGTGTGTGTATATATATATATGCGCAATGGAATACTATGCAGCCATCAAAAGAAATGAACTCTTGCCATTTGCAATGACGTGAATGGAACTAGAGGATATTGTGCTTAGCAAAATAAGTCAGAGAAAGACAATTATCATATGATCTCCCTGGTATGAGGAACTTGAGAGGCAAAGTGGTGGTTTTGGGGGGTAGGAAAGGAATAAATGAAACAAGATGGGAACAGGAGGGAGACAAACCATTAAGAGACTCTTATTAATCTCACAAAACAAACTGAGGGTTTCCAGGGGGAAGGGGGTAGGGGGAGGGTGGTTGGGTTATGGACATTGGAAGGTATGTGTTATGATAAGTGCTGTGAAGTGTGTAAACCTGGAGATTCACAGACCTGTACCCCTGGGGCTAATAATACATTATATGTTAATAAAAAATAAAAAAATATAAAATATATAATATTATAGTATGACACAGCACATATTAAATAGAATAATTATTGTGTAAAAAGGCACATGTAGTTAATTCTTTCTTTTCTCTAAACTATACTTTTCTCAACAAATTTGTTACTATAAAACTATACTTAATTAAACTTTCATGAAGATATTACTAAAACATGGCACCTAAATCTTTTAGACCCAATAATCATTGAGGTTGACTCAAATGTGACTTTCAATTTTGTAAATGCTTAAGTATTCTATTTAAGGTTAATTTTAGTTTACTATTCATTAAATAAAACTTTTTAAGGAAATTGCCTGCCTTACCCAGTGGAGTTGTTTTAAAACAATAGTTTAAGTGGCTATATAGTTTGTATAGTTAGTTTTATAGTTGTATAGTTAGTTGTCTAGTTTATACAGTTAGTTTTAAGTGGCTTAAATAGTTTAAGTAACAATAGAATCTTGCAATCCATGAGACTTGTCTTACTGATAAGATGAGTGTAATATATAATTAGTATACAACATATAATTATTAAGAAGCTTTATGAAAATGATAATTTTAGAGAACTTAATATCACCGTCTTCCTTTAAAGGGATGTTTTTGGTCAATTTTTTTATACCACTACTTTGTTACATATCATAGTTTTAAACACTTTATTCCATTCATGGTGCTAAGTTTAATACTAGGGTAGGCTACTTCATGATTAAATTGTCACAGATTAAGAAATACCAAAGTTGGTACTGATAAGATTTTGTTATATTACTATTTATATTTATACTAATATATTTATTATGGTACATATCAGACGATCTTTTTTTTTCTTAAGGGAGAAGCTTAATTTGCTTCTATTTCTACCTTCTCCAAGTTAGAAAATTAACATATTCATGTGAATTTCCTTTACAGGAACTTGTATTGGAGACCTCAACATTTTAATGCAGACATCTGTTGAAATATACACAATTAAGCTCATGGCATTCCCAATGGAACTATAAATAGAAATGCTATTCAATAACTATTTTCAAGTTCATAAATTTAAAAAGACCGAATTGTATTTCAGCTACGTAATTTCAGTGAGACCCTTAGAGATCGATGGCTACATGCTGTTCCCAGGCTCTTCAACTACACTGCAGAGTGTTATGTTGCAGGTTCTGAGTGGTACTTCCAAGAGTAACCAGAAGAGAGCATCCATATCTCAGAGACACGTGTGGCTAAACGAATAAGGCACAGAAGGTCTGACACACAGCTTAAGCCCCCTCTTTCTGGGGGAATGATGAATTTCCTGTGATCTTGCTCACATGGCTTAGGAAATGACTGGAGGGTAGTTGATATTCTAAGATTCAAGCGTCTGGTGTTCAAATAAACCCAATTTAACTGTGTCCTAGTTCTACAAATCTGTTGTCAAAACAATTTAGGCTAAGCAGTATAGTCATATAGTTATTCCAGGGCACAACAATCCACTGATCTAATTACTGAGTGGGTTCTAAGAAGAAGAAAATTAAATTAAGAAAAATTGTTTTGCATAGCGGTGATTTATAGCCTACTTTACTCCCCAAACTCATGACAAGTGTGAAATTCATGGCTTCCAGATTATGATTTTTAAGAGTAAAATGGTAAAACATTTATATAGGAAGAAAAGAAAAAGAGATATTAAAATAAAGACAAAAAACATAATCACCTATTACTTTTTACAGTAGTATTTAAGTAATAATACTTTTTTAGTCTAGTAAATAAAAATTCTTTTGTTTTCCAAATATAGCAGACTTTTCAGTTTCCTGTTTGTAGTGGAGTATCATTTTAACTTTTTGTGTATGCACAATATTTGTATATTGATAATGTGATTTTTTCCTATTATGTCTTCATTTCCAGGTCCTGATTATTTAAACTCCTCTTTGCTTCCTACTCCATGAAATTAGTCTTTGATACTTGAATCCAAATAGAATATTCTCTCATATATCTCAGCTAAATTAGGTCAGATTATCTCAACAGAACACTGCATGCTAAGCTATAACTATATTAAATACATAAATCAAAAAATTATTAACTGTAAGTTGCAACATTTTCAGGCTTAAAGCATATTAGAGATGCTGTTGGAGTTAGAGTTTTACATACTTTTTACTGAAGGAATTTTTTTTTAGAGTCTTACAAAATGCTAGATGAGTAAGTGATTTCATAATAGAGCAAGTAATTAAATTATTCATAAAATTATTTTTCTCACTCTACTAGAGTGTCAGTATAAATTAATCCCTTCTTTCTTTCCTTCCTCACTCCCTTCCTTCCTTCTTTCATACCTCCTGTCCTTTCTTCTTTATTTCCCTCCAACTTTAATGTTCAGAAATCCTAGTTCCCCATAATATGGTTACAGGATGAATTGCTCCAAGTGCAGCACTGCATCTTAACATGTATTTTTTGCTCAAAAATCTGATGAAAATTTTATTGGCTCTTCTCAGAAAAAAAAAAGTGTAGGAACATAAAATGTTTCTTACAGTTTTATAGAATTAGAAGATTGCTCGCCCAAGCCCAAATATGGACACCATCGTGACTGATTCACCAACCTCTGTTAAAGAAAAGTACTTACATGTGAGTACATTATTTTAAATCATTTAAAGTGCACTTAACTTCTCAAGGTAAAAGGGGCCTCACTGTACTCCATAGGATATAGAGATAGGCTCAAAATTTATTTTAACTAGAAATAGTGACTGCCTTCCAACTTAGTGAATTATATGCATATTATATGAAATCATGATTCATCCAAAAACTGTTACTTAACAACAGCTGTGGAACACACATTGTTTTATGCATAAGAAGTACAGTTTAGGGGCGCCTCGGTGGCTCAGTGGGTTAAGCTGCTGCCTTCGGCTCAGGTCATGATCCCAGGTCCTGGGTTCGAGCCCCACATTGGGTTTTCTGCTCAGCAGGGAGCCTGCTTCCTCCTCTCTCTCTGCCTGCCTCTCTGCTTACTTGTGATTTCTCTCTGTCAAATAAATAAATAAATAAATAATCTTAAAAAAAAAGTACAGTTTAAAAAAGAAAGATACAGCATTAGTTTGCATTGAGAGTTCAGTTCCATGCAATAATTTCTTCTCTTTCCTGTACAGTTACAATGTAGCAGGAGGGTATTAATATCCCCAATAATGGCTAATATAATAGATATTTGGTTTTGAAGAACGTACCTGTCATCATAATAAATTCTTCACATGTATTGAATCATTTTATTACAAGTATTAAACTAGAATATGAAAATAATAATACTGTATGAACTAATAATAATGTAATAAGATGCATTATAAAGTACAAATAAGTATGCCAACTTTTCCATAGGGAAAAACCTATCATCTGAGATACAGTAAGCTTTATCCCTGAATAGTTGGGCATATAAATTGAAATAACCCATTGTGAGTGGCAAATTTTTTAAACTTTAATTTTTTATCATTTAAATAAATAATAAAAATGTTGTATTATATGGGGCGTCTGCATGGCTCAGTTGGTTAAGGGTCTGCCTTTGCCTTAGGTCATGATCTCAGGGTCCTGGGATGGAGCCCTGCATCTAGCTCTCTGCTCAGCGGAGAGCCTGTTTCTCCTTAGCCCTCTGCCTGCTGCTCTGCCTATTTGTGCTCTCTCTCTCTCTGTCAAATAAATAAATAAAATCTTTTAAAAATGTGGTATTATATTCCACAGTGTATTTCAATAGGAAGGTCAGTATAAGTTTCCAGGTAAATTAACTTTTTTATATCAAATATTTGAATAAAAATTGCCCCTAAAAACATACTGCTTTTATTCCAACCCTTTACAAAATCCTGGTAATTCATCAAGTGCCCCAGTAAGAAATAAACATATTCTAAAGTGTGAACAATCTGGAATCCATCTACAGGGATAGTACTTATCCCACATGGAATATTCATTTCTTTTTTGTTCCAGCAGTGCACATGCTCATACACACACACACACACACACACACACACACACCAGTTCTTGGGGGAGATTCCAGGTGGCAAACTGAGGCAAAGACAAATAAATAGAAAACAAGAAAGGGCAGGTATGTTGCCAGGGCCCAAAACTTCTGCCCCTCCACTACTTATTCATCCATGATTCCTAGCCAAAACTTTATCCTTCTAGCCTCCAAGATGTAAACAGTGCCATTTATAGAATGGCACTGCAGAAATGACATAACGGTTTATGAGAGTACAGGATTAACGACAGGATAGTCAGATTTGCATCCTGCTCAGAAGCTTGGTAGCAGCATGAAACTTTTCCCATCCATGGAGGTGATCAGAGCAGTAGACAAAACTTTTCAGGTTGCCTTGAGGATTAAATGAGTAAATATAAAAACACTTTATATCTTATTAATTGCTATATAGATTAATTGTAAAAACCAATGTTTGTATTGTCTATACAAATGCCAAGGAATCCATGCAAAACTTAATGAAATACTTGTTTTTAGCCTGTAACTATACAAAAGATCCTTAGTTATCATTCCCATGATCCCTTATTTTCCCATACAAAATCTGGAGGATGTAGGAAAAGAAATAGGCTTTTAAAAAACAACCCACATACATTAATAATAACTATGTGTATATGATTCCACTGTGTTGGGTTATTGTTCCATGCACATAATTGTTAAATGCATATAGAGGGGTTTTGTTGTAGTTGTTTCTTTTTGTTTTTCATTTGTTTTAAACCTACCTTCTTTCTCTATATCCTATAAATGGTAGAAGCTAAAAGTTTTCCATGGAGGACAAAGGGAAGAAATAACAAGTGACTTAAATGAAAATGTTAGAGCACAGGGGACAGGCAAGATTACATGGATTATGCTAAGGGGAAAAAAAAAAAAAAGGAATGAAAGCAGGTTGGTCTGCAGAGAAAATACCCATAGAGGATAGTGTAAGTAGGATATCTTGACAGCTCCTTCTACTTCCCCATACCTCCTAAGAGAGATCTAAGTTTCTTAGCTTTACTTTCAAGGGATTCAACCTACATTTTCACACCTTATTTCTCAGAATATCTTTGTACAAAAACTGTAATCCCTTAGAATTATTTTTATAAGCAAATACACATGGGACATTCATATTTTATTGTGTACTTATTCTAGGACACTGTGCTAGAAAACTGCTATGCTAGCTCTGTGCTAATCATTGCTGCCAAATAAATTGCCACAAATTTAGTGACTTAACACAAATTAAATATCTTGCTATTCTGAAGATCAGAAATTTGATAGTATCAATAGACTAAAAAAGAAAAAAAAAATGTTCATGGGTCTGTGTTTCCTCTGGAAGGTCCAAGGAGAATTCACAGAGTTACCATTTCCAGCTCCTAGAGACTGGCTGTGTCCTTGGCATGTGACCTTCTCTCCATCTTCAAAGCCAGCAGTGTAAGATCCCCCAAATCTCTCTGACTTTGATTTCTACAATTTCACATTAAATGATCCTTGTGATTACATTTCATCCACTTGAAAAACCCAGGCTAATGTTCTTATTTTACATTTATCTGGTTAGCAAACTTAATTCTCCTTTGCCAGGTGACATAACATACTTACAGGTTTAGAATTAGGAGTGGATGGGGCGCCTGGGTGGCTCGGTGGGTTGGGCGGCTGCCTTCGGCTCAGGTCATGATCTCGGGGTCCTGGGATCGAGCCCCGCGTCGGGCTCTCTGCTCAGCGGGGAGCCTGCTTCCTCCTCTCTCTCTGACTGCCTCTCTGCCTGCTTGTGGTCTCTCTCTGTCAAATAAATAAATAAAATCTTAAAAAAGAAAAAAGAATTAGGAGTGGAATATTTTTGGGTGGCCATCATTCTGCCTACTGCAGATCCTAATCCAAACTAGTCTCTCATATTCCTAAACTCAGAGCAATATTTTCTGTAGCAATTGCTTATTATCCAACCATGAGTTTTTCTATATTATTATTTTCATCACCATTTGTTAATCTTATCCTTTTGGATAGCAATCTTAATATGTTAGAATCCATCTTTCCAGGACTTGATACATTGAGGGCTCAGTCTATTCCCCCAAAATCCAATGATATTTCATTCTCACCCTAAAGGAGGTTACCTATTTTTTTAAGATTTATTTATTTAGGGGTGCCTGGGTGGCTCAGTGGGTTAAAGCCTCTGCCTTCGGCTTAGGTCATGATCCCAGGGCCCTAGGATCGAACCCCACATCAGGCTCTCTGCTCAGCAGGGAGCCTGCTTTCTCCTCTCTCTCTCTCTGCCTGCCTCTCTGCCTACTTGTGATCTCTGTCTGTCAAATAAATAAATAAAATCTTAAAAAAAAAAAAGATTTATTTATTTATTTGAGAGACAGAGAGAGAGCATGAGTAGGAGGGGCAACGACCATCTCAAGCACACTCCTCACAGAGCAGGGAGCCTGACCTCAGGCTGGATCTCAAGACTGGAGATCATGACCTGAGCCGAAACCAAGAGTTGGACCCTTAAATGACTACACCACCCAGGCACTCCAGGTTTCTTGTGGAGTGTAAGGAATAACACAGAGGACATTGGGAGAAGGAGAGGAGAAGTGAGTTGGGGGAAATCAAAGGGAGAGACAAACCATGAGAGACTGTGGACCCTGAGAAACAAATTGAGGGTTTTGGAGGGGACGGGGGTGGGGGAGGGGACTTTTGGGTAAGCCTGGTGGTGGACACGTATTGGATGGAGCACTGGGTGTGGTGCATAAACAATGAATCTTGGGACACTGAAAAAATAATATAAAATTTTTAAAAAGTATAAAATTAAGACATTCACTTTAATCAGGTGAGGTATTGCACCTCAGGAAACTCAGTTGGGTATTTGATGCTTCTTAATAATCAATGTATATTCTTTGCTCAGTGGAGAGTCTGATTGGGATTCTCTCTCTCCACTGCCCTTCCCCCACCTCTCTCTCTCTCAAGTAAATAAATAAATAAATCTTTTAAAAATATATTCTTTGATCTCTCATCACAAATTCTTAACAAACCATAGGACCAGGGCTGATACAACAAAGTGCCGTGGCAGAGATAATTTATTCTGAAGCTACATTTGTCAGAACTCGGCTGCAGAGTAAGGCAGGTTCTTTGAGAACTATCCAGGCACTCAGAAGCAAGTGTGAAGGAAAAAAAAGTCTTGCTGGTACCCACTTCTGCTCCTGCTGGCCCTCTTATTGCCCAAGTGCTCTTGCGGAGATTGTCCCTAATTTCAGTAGTTGAATGAAGAGGCGAACCTATGTGTGCATAGAGATAGCCCATCTGGAGGAAAACCCGAGTGTGGAACCAAACCTGTGCCAAAGTAAATGTTGCGTCTAAATGGTCCTCCTCACATGACTGCCACTGCTGAGACAGGCCCAGCGGCACACTGAGCTAGACTGACAGAGAATGCAAATTATCCTAGTTTGTCTGTTAAGTAGGATTGGAGCACTCACACGTAGCTTGCTTATGACATTTCCTAATTCACTTTTTTTCTAGAGAATCTATATGCTCATGTGTATTTAAAATGGAAAGCAGTAATATTTCCCTTTTTCTAATGTGTGACTTTTTTTTCATTTTTTGAAGGATTTAAAAGCTCAGACGTATTTATAGATTAAATATTAGATTTATTTTAGGTAACAGATGTTGACTTTCTGCTTCTTCCTTTTGTCTCTTTCTATCTCTAGATACTTAGAATATTTTACAACTTAGAAAGTTAAACTTCCATCGTGAAAGTGTGCGTTACTAACCAGTTTGTTACTACAAATTATAAGAATCTAAATTCTTACTGATGTCATCATATTTTAGTATCCACTGAATCTATAGGTGAGATGTTGATAAACAGACAAAGAACTTAGAGTAGGTGCACTCAGTTTGGTTCATGCTTCAGAGAAATGACATTAGTGTATCCTAGAGAACATAAATATGGCAGATTTGACACTTTGCTAATAATTTTACCTGTACTAAAAAACACTATATAATTGTCTTGTTATTATTTTTATTTTGTTCAGTAAGGGAGGAGGTACAAATAAAGACAAAAATACATTTTGACTTCTATCATATAAACATAAAAATGATTAAAAGTGTTAATATTGATAACATTCATTTATTAACATTCAGTTCTTTGGAAGTTTATATATGCTTTTATTTATTTATTTGCAAATATATTATGTTTACAATATAATATATATAATATAACAAAATTAAAAATAAATATATCTTAGGGGCACCTGGGTGGCTCAGTGGGTTGGGCATTGGCTTGGGTCGTGATCTCAGGGTCCTGGGATAAAGCCCTGAGTCAGGCTCTTTGCTCTGCAGGGAGCCTGCTTCCCCCTCTCTCTCTGCCTCCCTTTCTGCCTACTTGTGATCTCTCTCTCTGTCAAATAAAAGAATAAAAAATAAAATAAAATAAAATAAATATATCTTTACTGGATAAATGTGACCCCATTGACCGTAGCTAAGTGAAAGCATGGTTTTACTAAGATTTGATTGATCAGCTTAAAGAATATACATGAGGTCCGGTGTAACAGCATTAGCCGCCATGAGCCTTTAAATGGAATCTTGTGCCGTACCCTTCCTTATGGCATCATGAATAGATACATGTGTAAACATAATGACTCAATACATTTCTGTGAATTGTAAAAAACACTGGTACCTCAGCATTTCATTTCACCTCTGACTTATTATTTTATTGTGCAGATGCTCTGTGCATCAGTGGTGGCAGAAGGACCTGTTCTGATGGGCTCAGTGTTGAAAGACAACACTCTGGCCAACACAGATCTAAACTTCTGTCATACAGAATGAAGTGTAGACTTTTCCCTCTAACACATTTCCCTCTAATACTTTCCCAGGCATGGCTCTTGGTCTACATGTACATTATGGAATTTAGAGCTAACTTAAAAATAGGTGGGCACTCTTAGCTTCCTGTTGACATTGGAACAAATTACCGTAGCCTCATCGACTTAAAACAGCCCAACTTTATTCTCTGGAACGTCTGGAATTCAGATATTCCAAATCAGTTTCACTACCTTTTTTGGTTTCTCATGACTATCTGCATCCCTTGGCTTATGGCCCCTTCCTCCTTCAAATCACATAACCCCATCCTCTGCTTTTGTAGTCATCTGCCTTCTCATCATCTGTAGTCAAATCTCCTTTTGTCTCCCTTTTATACTGAGAATTGTGATTACATTTAGGGTCCACACCGTGGTACAGGATGATCTCCCCCTCACAAGATTCTGACTTATTTCATTTTACTTAGCAACTAACTCACATCTACAAACTCTGTTTTTCTATGTAAGGTAATATTCATGCCTCTGAGCATTTGGACATAGATATTTTGGGCCTCGCTTTTTAGCCTAACACATGTACTATTATGTCCTCCCTTCTGAAAACTTAAAAAAGAAGACACAATTAACTTGTCAGTCTTGTATGTTAAAATTTAGAGAATCAGGGAAAATGCAAGCCAATTTTGTATGTAAACTCAAGCTCACTATTTTCACATTCACTATTCTTAAGAAACATTATACGATTCAGAACCAGACATACTGAGCAAATTTCATTTTATTTGCTGTAATAATTGATTATTTTCGGGGTGCCTGGGTGGCTCAGTGGGTTAAGCCTCTGCCTTTGGCTCAGGTCATGATCTTGGGATCCTGGAATCAAGCCCCACCTCAGGCTCTCTGCTCAGTGGGGAGCCTGCTTCCCCCTCTCTCTCTGCCTGCATCTCTGTCTACTTGTGATCTCTGTCAAATAAATAAATAAAATCTTAAAAAAAAAACAAGAAAACATATAAGATTTGATTACCCCTCCCCATTTCTAAACAAACAAACAAAACAAACAAAAAACAATGAAGACTTCTAACAAGAGACAAAGAAGGACAATATATAATAATAAAAGGGGCAATCCAACAAGAATATATAATAATTATAAATATTTATGCACTCAATATGAGAGCACCCAAATCCATAAAACATTTTTAAAGGGGAATAATCAATAAAAACACAGTTATAGTAGGAAACTTTAATACCCCACTTACATCAATAGACAGATCATCTAAACAGAAAATCAACAAGGAAAAATGGCTTTGAATGGCACACTGGAATAGATGGATTTAATAGATACATTCAGAGAATTCTATCCTAAAACAACAGAATACATATTCTTTTCAAGAGCACATAAAACATTCTCCAGAATAGATCCCATATTAGCTCACAAAACAGCCTCAACAAATTCAACAAGATTGAAGTCACACCATACATCTTTTTCTGACCACAGCATGATGAAACTAGAAGTCGGTCACAAGAAAAAATTTGGAAAGACCATAAATACATGGAGGTTAAGCAAGATGCTACTAAACAATAAATGGGCCAACCAGGAAGTAAAAGAAGAAATAAGAAAAGTACACGGAAAAAATGAAAATGAAAACACAAGAGTCCAAAACCTTTGTGATGCAACAAAAGCTGTTTATGAGGGATGTTTATAGCAATACAGGCTTACCACAAGGGCAAGATAAATATCAAATAAACAACCTAATCTTACTCCTAAAGGAGCTGGAAAGAGAACAACAAATAAAACCTGAAACCACAGGAATGAGATAATAAAAATCAGAACAAAAATAAATGATATAGAACAAAAAACAAAAAATCAACCACAGGGGCGCCTGGGTGGCTCAGTGGGTTAAGCCTCTGCCTTCTGCTCAAGTCATGATCTCAGAGTCCTGGGATCAAGCCCCGCATTGGGCTATCTGCTCAGCGGGGAGCCTGCTTCCCCATCACTCTCTGCCTGCCTCTCTGCCTACTTGTGATCTCTCTCCCTCTGTCAAATAAATAAATAAAACCTTTAAAAAAATTAAAAAAAAATCAACCACAAAAAACACCCAACAAAACAGATCAATGAAACCAGGAGCTGTTTCTTTGGGGAAAAAACAAAAAAAAAAAAACAAAAAACAGTAAAATCAATCAACTTCTAACCATACTTATGAAAAAAAAAAAAAATGACCAAAATAAATAAAATCACAAATGAGAGAGGAAAAATGACCAAAAAACCCATAGAAATTAAAAAAAATTATAAGAAAATATTATGAAAAACTATATGCCAACAACTTAAACAACTAAGAAGAAATGAGTAAATTCCTAGAAATACATTAACTTATAAAACTGGAACAGGAAGAAATAGAACATTTGAACAGACTGAAAACTAACTAAGAAATTGAATCAATAACCAACAAACTCCCAACAAACCAAAGTCTAGGACCAGGTGGCTTCAAAGACAAATTCTACCAAACATTTAAAGAAGAGTTAATACTTGTTCTTTTCAAACTATTCCCAAAAAATAGAAAAGGAAAGAGATCTTCCAATTCATTCAATGAGACCACCATTACTCCAATACCAAAACCAGAGAAAGACACAACAAAAAAGCGAACCACAGGCCAGTATCTCTGATGAAAATCAATACAAAAGATCCTCAACAAAATACTAGTAAATTGAAGCCAAAGACACAGTAGAAAAATCATTCACCACAGTCAAGTGGGATTTATTCTGTGGATTCAAGGGTGGTTGAGTATTTAAAAATAAATCAACGTGATACATCACATCAATAAGAGAAAGGGTAAGGATATATGATTATTTCAATAGATGCAGAAAAAGCATTTGACAAGTGCAACATGCATTCATGATAAAAACCCTCAACAAAGTAGGTCTAGAAAGAACATAATAAAGGCCATATATGAAAAACCCACAGCTATCATCATTTTCAATGGGAAAAAAATTGAAAGACTTACCCCTAAGGTTAGGAAAGACAAGGATATCTACTCTCTCCACTTTATTCAACATAGTGCTGGAAGTCCTAGCCACAGCAATCAGACCATAAAAGAAATAAAAGCATCTGAATCAGTAAAGAAGAAGTAAAACTTCCACTATTTGCAGATGGCATGATACACTATATAGAAAACCTGAAAGATCCTACCAAGACACTGCTAGAACTATTAAATGAATTCAGTAAATTCACAGGATACAGAATCAATGTACAAAAATCGGTTGCATTTCTATATACCAATAATGAAGCAGCAGCAGGAGAAATTAAGGAACCCATCCCATTTATAATTGCACAAAAAACAGTAAGATCCTAGGAATAAACCTAAGCAAAGAGGGGAAGACCTGAACTCTGAGAATTCTGAAACACTTCCATGCTCATGCACTGAAAGAAAAGATACTGTTAAAATGTCTATATTACCAAAAGCAATGTACAAATTTAATACAATTCTTAACAAAATACCAGCAGTAGTTTTCACAGAATTAGAACAAACATTCTTAAAATTTTCCTGAAACCAGAAAAGACCTCAAATAACCAAAGCAACCTTGAAAAAGAAAAGCAAAGCTGGAATTTACATCAAATTTCAAATTATATTGCAAAGCTGTAGTAATCATAATAGTATGGTACTGACACAAAAATAGATACATTGACAAATGGAACAGAATAGAAAACTCAGAAATAAACCCACAATTATATGGTCAATTAGTCTTCAACAAAGGAAGCAGGAATAACCAATGGGGAAACAAAAACAAAAACAAAAACAGCCTCTTCAACAAATCATGCAAGGAAAACTGAGCAGCAACATGCAAAAGAATGAAACCAGACCACTTTCTTACACTATATTCAAAAATAAATTTAAATTGGATTAAAGACCTAAATGGGAGACTTGAAACCATAAAATTCCTAGGAAAGAACACGTCTCTGACATTGGCTGTAGCACTTTTTTTCTAGATATGTCTGCTGTGATAAGGGAAACAAAAGTAAAGGAAACAAAAATAAATTTTTGGGACTACCTCAAAACAAAAAGCATCTGCACATTGGCAGAAATGATCAACAAAACTAAACAGTAACCTATAGAATGTGAAAAGATATTTGCAAATGACCTATCTGATGAAGGTTTAGTATCCAAAATATACAAAAACTTATAAAACTTAAGACTTCAAAAACAATCCAGTTAAAAATGGGCAGAAGACATGAACAGTCATTTACCCAAGGAAGACATTCAGATGGCCAAGAAATTGAAAAGATGCTCATCATCACTGATCATCAGAGATAAGCAAGTAAAACTACGATGAGATACCACCTCATGCCTGTCAGAATGGCTAAAATCGAAAACACAAGAAACAACAGGTGTTAGTGAGGATGTGGAAAAAGAAGGAACCCTCTTACACCATTGGTGGGAATGCAAGCTGGTGCTCCCACTTTGGAAAACAGTTTGGAGATTCCTCAAAAAAAATTAAAAATAAAACTACTCTCTTATCCAGCAATAACACTACCGGGTATTTACCCAAAGAATACCAAAGAAATAATGCACAGGAATGCATACACCTCTATGTTTGTAGCAGCATTATTTTCAGTAATAAAATTATAGAAAGAGTCCCAGTGTCAATTGATTGATGAAGAAGATGTGTGTGGGGTGGGTGGGTGTGTGTGTGTATGATAATGGAATGTTATTCGGCCACGAAAAAGAATGAAATCTTGACATTTACAATGACATAGATGGAACTAGAGTGTATTATGCTAAGTGGATAAGTCAATCAGAGAAAGACAAATACCATACGATTTCACTCATCCTTGGAATTTAAGAAACAAAACAAATGAACAAATGGGGAAAAAGAGAGAGAGAGACAAACCAAGAAAGAGATTCTTAACCTAGAGATCAAACCGATGGCTGCCAGAGGGAAGCAGGGGATGGAAGAAATAGGTGATGGGGATTAAGGAGTGCACTTGGGATGAACACTGGGTGATTAAAATAAAAACTTAAAAAATATGTCTTGGAAAATTATTTAATTATTATATGTTCTATATCTCCCCTCACTCCAAACACTGTTTCTGT